>NW_009953726.1:3248811-3281247 GCF_000747805.2 Chaetura pelagica
CTTGGCAGCCCCGCCGGACCCCCAGGACCTGCTGCTGGCGGGCACTGGGGTACACTGGGCTGCGGACGGGGCAGACCAGTATGGAGCTGGGGCTCCGCTGCGGGATGGAGATGGGGCTCAGCAGCGGGAACAGCTGGTTTTCGGCTCCGCCAGGGAACACCCGCCCGTTGCCATGGCGACTGCATCCCCAGGTAAAAGGCAAGGGGTACCCAGGGATGCTCAACAAAGGGGCCCTGGCAGCAGCGTCTCTTGCTTGACTCGTTCCCTGGGTCTTATTCCAGCCTGGCTGCTTGGAAACATTACTAAGGAGTTAGTGAGTGCACGTAGGGAAACAGAAAATAACAAGCAATTGCGGCCTTTGCAAATAATCTTTTTTTGCTGAAGTGGGGGAGGGGGGATGCAGGACCTGGCCAAGTTCCCTACAGCTCTTTGCAGACAGGACATCCACATTTCAGTCAAATGGTGGAGGGCATTTGATTTCACCAGCCTTGACGGGGCTGTCCTCATTTGTAGTACACCTGTGCACATCTGCAGTGACAGACCTCAAAAGGAGTTACTTTGGCCATTCCCCATACACCTGGAATTCCTGCATGGCCCCTTATCTTATTTCAGCACGTAGCTTTTAAAAGAGTGCCTGGTTTGAGGTGTTTGTGTATTTTCTGTATGCTTTTGAGGCACCTCCATTTAACTGTGGACTTTTGGGTTACTGTGTTTTCCTCCTTTTGCTTTTTAAAGTGTATTTGACTTAAGTTGCATTTACTTTAGCTAGGGTCTGCAGGGTCATTGATTTTCAGTTTACTTTTGGGATGGAGTCATTCTCTTTTGGTTTAGTCTTCATTTCTTTAGTGGATGCATTAATAACAGTTGTAAATCTAATAATGAACCTCAGAAGGCTTCAGGTTCCAAGAGCTCCTGGTAGAAATGTTTTGGGAAAAAGAACTGTATTTTGCTCTTGGTTACACTTCCCTACTTTCTTTCCCACTGCTGCCCAACAGGGAACCCAAATAACCAAATAACTCAGCCCTGGGAAACCTGGTGGAATCTAGATTCCTCTTCTCTGGGAAGTAGATGTTTCCAGTAGGCAGCCTGACAGCATTAAACTTGTCTTGAGTAAGTTGAGGGTCAGGGCTTGGGACAGGAATTGGTCTCTGTTATGCAATAGCTGCAGGAGCATTAGGAACTGCGTTTTTGGGCTGAGTCCTTTCTAATCCCCTCCAGTCAATCAGCACAAAGAGTAGCTGGCCAGAAACAACACAGTCTGCGTGACTACATGTATTATTCCACTGCTACCCATCTGCATGGCTTTTGCAGGGTCTGAGTGTGTGTGTGCTCTCGACATGGAGCTTCCCCTGGTGCTTTTCTGTTTGCTCGATGCTACTGAGTTCAGTAGTAAAATGAGCTCGGCTGATGTGGGAAATGTTGTGCTGCTTTGTAGCTTTGGGCAGGCAGTTAATCTGCTGATGTGCTGCTCATTCGCTGAGCTGAGTGGTAGGTTGTGAAACGTGACTTTCTGCTCCAGAGAGAGGCAAATGGCTTGTCATGTCAGGATGTTCTAGGTGTGTGTGAAGAGGGGCAGGATTGAGCTCTCCAGGTAGGGTTGCCTCAACAGTATAATGACATGAAAGAGGGAGAAATGATCTTGTGAGCTTTTGTTGCTCACTGATGGATAAAAAGATGGCCATGCTGAATCTTAGTGTACAGAACAAAGAGGGGTGGTTTCTTAAATTGTGTTAATCCCCATTAAATTGAGTGACTGTGGTACTGCTTACATTTAATACAGGCTTCTTCAAGCTTAACCTGCTCTGTAGATTCAGGGCTATTGAACACAGAATAGATAGAATGAAGGAAAGAAAGAAAATAAAAAGAAAGAAGAAGGAAGAAGGAAGAAAGAAAATGTAGAAGAGAAGCAAAGAAAATAATTTTTGGTTTTTGGAGCCCTCTGCAAGGGGACTTTAGCCATGCTTGTTTACATGTGTCAGACTGTGGCAAGGTGGAGATAAAGTGAGCAATACAGATATTTTTTGGTGTTTGCTAGTTGTAGATTGACAGACTGTCAAATTAGTAGTATCACAAGAGTAGTAATGTGTATTAAACATTTCCTATTTTGTTCTCCCTGTTTAATAAAGTGACTGTTAGGTGGTTGTGTGTGTTTAGCAGACCATGGCAGGCAGAGCAGCATCCCAAACATTGCAGTCCTGCTCATGCAGTTTCCTTTTTGGTTTGTGGCTGCAGCACCTGTATCTCTGATCCACATTACTTAGACAGCTACAGCTCCTGCTCCCTTCAGTGGGGAAAGTAAATAATTTCCCTGTTCTCTCTGTGTGACTAAATATTCTTAAATTGCTGAGAAAAGGTCTGTCATATTGCTGAATACCTGAAACTGTAAAGTATTTCAGAAAACTTTGATTCTTCTGCTGAGAGGCTATTCCTAAGCCATTCCTGTATTCCTGAGCTGTAGGAATGGGCCCAGAAAGAGGTACCTAGTTCCAGCATCTTACAACACTGCCATAAACTGCCATAAAATTACAGCACTTCCTATACCATGGGCCATCTAGGGACAATTTGGACAAGGAACAAAGCATCCAAACAAGGGTGAACTGGAAGATATGTTTACTGGGCAGTTTCCCAACACATCCTATATCTTACATGAAGATGATCAGTGGGCTGGAGCACCTCTACTCTGGAGACAGACTGAGAGAGTTGGGGTGTTCAGCCTGGAGACAAGAAGGCTCCAAGGAGACCTTAGAGCACCTTCTAGTCCTGAAGGGGCTACAGAAAAGCTGGGGAGAGAGTTTTTACAAGGGTGTGTAGTGATAGAACAAGGGGTAATGGTTTTAAGCTGGAAGAAGGGAGATTCAGGACAGACATTAAGAAGAAATTAATCACTGTGAGAGTGCTGAGACCCCGGCCCAGGTTGCTCAGGGGAGCTGTGGCTGCCCCATCCCTGGAAGTGTTCGAGGCCAGGTTGGATGGGGCTTGGAGCAACCTGGGCTGGTGGGAGTTGTCCCTGCTTGTGCAGGGGGTTGGACTAGATGATCTTTAATGTCCCTTCCAACCCAAACCATTCAATGATTCTAGGATTCTTCTACACGTCAGACCAGTCCTTTTTGTGAAAGATGTGGTTATGCTCTTTGAGGCCAGAGCAGGGTTTTGAGGCTGAGAGATTCTCCCAGCATGAAAATAACTGAAAATAAATGGTGGGAATTTATCACAAGTTGTAGAAAACTTTTCTTATACAACCTAAAAATTTGCAAACTTTCCCTGATCTCGGCTTTTGTTTTAAGTTTGAAACCCAGCCAGGGATTGTTGAAAGGTTCAGGAATACTTTCAAGCTGGCTGTGGGCCCGGCTTTGAGCCAAACTGGCTTTGTGTCAAAACCTTGTGAGTGGTTTCTGAATGATGAAAAGCAATGAATTTCACTCCCCATTCTTCAGATCAACCAAAATCAGCAGTGATTGGGACTGCAGAAAAAAATTCCCACGAGGAGTGGAAAGCTCAGAGATTTCTCGAGCAAAGTCAGGGCAATGAGGAGCTGCAGATCCCACATCTGTTTATCCTCCTGCAGAGCTTCAGTGAGGATCTAATCATTTACCTTCTGGACAGGAACAAAACAGTTTCTCTTGCTTTTATGTTTGGACCTTGGATTTTGCCTGAAAATGTTTATCTCCCTCCAATGGAGAATTTGTCTCCTTCCCAAAGATGAATTTGGTTCAGGGTGAGAGGAGCTTGGAGGCAGCTCTCTCAAGGACTGGAGACTGAAGCAGTCCTGAAAGGCTGGTGAGGAGTTGCATGTTGGTGAAGAGAGCCCTATGTCACCCAACACACCATCTGGTCACAGATTCTGTTATTTATTTTTATACACCAACAGTGATTAAAATTCCCTGAAGAGAATTATTTTCAAAAATATTACACAGGCATTCCCCGGGATAAATACATATGGTTTCCTTCAGAGAAATGGCAACATGTAAGAATGGACTGTGCCACCATGGTGCAGGTGTGCACAGAGGAAGAAGAGGAGGAAAAGAGCTGGAATTATGCCAATGGTGATACCTGTGTCAGGATCTGGGAATTTGTATGCAGCCTTGTGCATCTGTGGGTGTCCAGGGTGATGTACAGGCAGCAGTGCTATGACCCTGCATCCATCTAGCTAGGTTTGAGAGAGCTGCCAGTGAGCCCTGCCTGCTGATACTCACGCCAGGATGCTCTTTGCCTTCAGACTGGCCACAGTCTGAAGTCCCTGGCAATCCTGGCCCATTTCCAGCTGCCTCCAAAGACAGGACGCTGGTGGGCTCCAGCAGCCCAAAGGAGAGGTGGCCAGTGCCACAGGAGATGGCATTAATAACTGGGATTACAATGGGATGACAAACATGGCCTATGGGAACTCTTCTGGAACAGCAGCTGGGAGCTGGTTTGGATTCCCATGGGGTGCCTCAGTGGCAGGAAAGTCCTACAATTATGGGACTGAACGGCACCCATGTGGTGTGTGCCAGTGAGACAAGGTGAGAAAGAGGGACTAGAAGATGCTTGGATGAGGTGGATGAGTTGAAGAACAGCCTCTGCCTACTGAGGAGCAGTGAGATACCAAATCCCAGGATGTTTCATGCACTGATGGGAGAAGATGTAGCACACAAGACCATGAGTGGTCCTGGTTCCTGCTGTTCCATGGCGAGAACAGACTGTAGGTTCAGTGCTTTTAGTAAAGACATTTTTAAAACAAAACAAAACAACTTTCTAATTCCCATGAATTTTAACGATTGAGTTTGAAAAGATGTGCTGTGTACTCATGTGCTCTCACCATGAACTGACCCACCAACACCCTACCTGCAAGGAACTGCAGTGAGGTGCTCCTAGCACAAGCCTGTGTTTGTACTCTTCCCCTGTACAATCTCTGTTTATTGGTTCTCTCCAGTTACTGCAGAGAGTGAGTTACTGGCAGCTTTATACTCAGCATGAAGGAGGTTTTTGGTGGTTTTCAGACAGCTTGAGAGCCCTGTGGTTCATCTGGGTGTAGAGAAGTGGGTATGGTCCTGAGCACCTGCACTGCTTGGGTTTGGCACTGATGCTTTTTAGTGATGTCAGAGCACAACCCATTGCTGCAGGTTCCCCAAGGCAACTGGCTCAGTTGCTCTTTGTGGCCTTCCCACCCTTTTCAAAGTACTGCTTTGGCAAGAGCTCCCCGTCTCTAAGCATCCATGGCAATGGACTATTCAAGGCCCTGTGTTCTGCAAAGGCCAAGACCAAAAATGTGATTTTTGAAGTTGCTGTAGAAAGAGTCTTGATAGGCTGGATTCACTGGCCTAAGCACAGTGGAGCCCAAGCAGCTTTTTGGAAATATGTCCTCAACTGCCAGGCAATCTTGCTCAGATTTAGCCAACTGAGGCCAAATTCAATCTCACTTTGGAAGAGTATGTATATTCACTCCAATTCTATTATTGACATTTTTGTCTTTCCTGATTTAGAGAAATGTATTTTTTCTCTGCTCCCTGGATTAGTCCCTCAAAACCTCTGATGGGAGTGAGGGTGATGGAGACCATTTGGTGCAGGCTCTTCCCATCCCATGGCATTCTGTGAGTGCAAGCAGATTTTGCAGAGAGGGACAGAAGCACAGCAGATTTCTTTTGGATCCTTCTATTCCAGTAATTCTCGTGAAGCTTGACAAAGTGACCATTTTGTTACAGCTGACAACCAGTCATCTTAATAAAATTCCTGTTGAAATATCATCCTTTATTCCCATTTGGGTAAAGTAGGAGCAATGACTCCTGTTGGGCTCCTCTGGCCAGTTCTCTGCATCTGGGGATGAAAAGTGGTAATGGAGATGCATAAAATCTCCTGGATTAAAATCTGTGCAACAATGTAATTCTCATCTACATACAGCTCAAAATGCAGATGTCTTTGCCCTGTTCCCCATAGGGATGCAGGTAGCTCCATCCCTGCTTTCCATACTGATGGATTTTCTTCAGCCTTTAGGGCTGCAAATGGGTTGAGGAAGAGGTTGAGGCAGATGAAAGAGCAGAGTAGTACTAGGGACAGTGACTCACCTACTTTATTTTAATCTTCATCACTCAGTAACGAAATATTTTATTTATAGGCAAGGAACTGAGGTGGAGAGGTAGGGGAGGAGGATGGCATGAAGGGAGAGGCTTTGGATGTTCCAGTTGCAGCAAGCTTTGGGGTTTGTGTGTTGCAGTATTTTCTGGGCAGTGAGGCTTTCCTGGACTGGTGTCAGGGTCGTGGGAGGCACATCTGCCTCCTTATTTCTGCAGCTCTGGAAAATGCCATTGAATTACATGTCTTACACCATTTTTCCCCCCAGACTCTAGTGTGTGGGGCACATGCACAATCAATTTGTGCTCTCAGCCTGCCTGGGGATGGCAAACCCAGCAACAGTCTGGGTGCTATCCCTGGCACAGTATGCCTGGAAAAGTGTAGGCAGATCCCACAGGTCTGTCTGTTATGTCTTCCCAGAGTGTCCCACAAAAGGATAACAGGTTGCCCCACAGAGCTTTGCTTTAGGGGTCTGATTTGGCCCTGACACCTAATTGTTTTGTGCACATTCCTTGGGTATTTCAGGAACTTTGAGCTAAAACACACTAGCTCTTGAAATACCCAAGGAATTATGCTGCAGGTCCACATCATCAACAGGAAAGGGAGATTTGTAACTGGGTGACTTCTTGCCTCACTTTCCCTCCTGAGTAGTTGGTACCTCCAAAATGGCCCAAGTATGCACTAAGCCTGTGTCATGTCTAATGTAGCATTTATGTCCTCATGTCTCTTTTTCATGTTGTATTCTCTTAGTGCCAGATCAGGGCTGCTTACAAAATTCTAGGGGTTTTTCTTGGGTTGCTTGTTGCTGTGTTTTTTCTTTGTTTGTTTTGGTGTTGTGTTTTTTTTGTTGCTGTTTTTTGTTTTGTTTTGTTTTATTTTCCAAAAAAGAAAAGGCCATCACACAGCAAACCATGTTTCAAGTAGTGAATCATTATTTGTGATCAGTTTTCTAATTCAGGGAAAGTAAATAGATGTGCTGCTGTAGACTTGGTATGATTCAGCACTCAGGAACACACCCTACATTTAATGTTGTTGTTTTTTTAACACACTTCTGGTTTATGGTCAGCCTGTCCCTCTAAGAAACCCTGCACCTTCAGCAGTGAGAATAAATTCTTGGAACTCACCTGCAAGACAAGACTTAAAATAAAGGGGACTTTAATCAGTCCTCCTATTTCTGTTCTCCTTGTTTCAATAAAATATTTAAGGTCCTAATTATTGAGAATATAAGCACATTCTTAACTGGTTAAAAAAAATCAGGATGGTCTTAAGGATATGCATAAAGCTGAGCATGTATTTTGTGGAATTCAGGGAGAAATCAAGAAGAAGATATATCATGGATAAATTTGCTTTATTACCCATTAGACCAGACTGCTTCAGGTCACTTGTATGGAAAATGGAGGCACCAGCACTTACCTATCTCATTATAGCACTGTGAAAATTAGTATTTAAAGACACTGAAAACTTGGAATAAAAATCATTATAATGCTGTTGTTTATTTTGATTTATTGTGTGTGTCCAGTTGAGACTAAAAATTGTTGGAAACTATTATAGGCTTTATAAGCTTATCTTAAATATTAAGGTGTAATCTCTTAAGCAGTGGCTTTATACTTTAATATTCCTTAAAAGTGACCTTTTCAGCTTATTTGAATAACTGCTGCTAAAAGAGGTCTTTGACTAATTCTTTCACTACTGCAATGAGATGCCTGCCCTTGTTACAGCCTCCAGTTATCATGAGAACTCATCTCAGAAAAGGTATCTGATTCTTCAGAGATTATTTCAAGACAGTTCCATTAACAGCTGCAGCATTCCCAACTTCTCCTTCATGTAGCAGTGACTCCCAGCCTGGATGCAGTGCTGCAGCAGGGTGTTCACTTGGGTACCAGTGAGGATAGAGCTCAGGAGGATGCTCTGCACTGGGGTGGCTCTGCAGACCTGCAGAGTTATGTCAGCTTGAGGTTTTACTGTGCCGTTCAGGGCATGAATTACATCTTATTTTTCAGCAGTGCTGAATTTATTAACTGCAGCTGATTTATCGTTGGTAGATCTAAAGACGTTGAAGGGCTTCTTAACTGTGGTCAGTAAAAATGCATGGGGCAGCCTTGTCAGGCTGGAAACCTTCTGTTCCCAGCTGCTTTTTCTGTGCAAATAGCAGTCCACGGTTCAGGTGCACATGGGGGCAGCCCTGCCTGAGCCCCGTGGCTGAGGAGGAGGGACTGTGGCACCAGTACACAGGCTCCAGCCGTGGGACTGGGCTGGAGCCTCTCACTGCCAGTGTTGAGTGCTTTGTCTCTCTGTCTCACAGCCAGGGGTGACCGTCCCTCACGCTATCAAAGCGTTCCTCATACGCATGTTGCAAAGCCTCAAACGAACAAGTTACAGATCTGAACAACATCCCCAGCCTTTGCCTGCTGATGCTGTGTTAGTCACTGGCTGTACCACCAAAAGCCCTAAAACCCCTCACCCTGGGCAGCCTCTGCAGCACAGCTGTGCAGGAAGGGTCTGCAAACAGCCCAAGCTGTTGGAGTTTGTATTGATGTTCTTCTGCTGAGCCTGGCTTCTCACACACTGCTCCCAAAAGCACTCAGGGGCACTTGTAAAGAAATTGCTGGAGACACAGGCTGCATTTATGACTTGCAATCAGCAAAGGAGTTTTGCCATTTACAGGCCTAATCCTGCCCCCCAGTTTGGAGGTAGCAAGGCTGATGCAGCAGGATGCCCTACATCCACCAAAGCCAGCATTTTTTGTGCCAGGGAAGTGGGGAGTCCTTCACCTCACACAGGTCCTGACACACACACAGCAGCAGAGCAGCTTTGCTTGGAAATACTTTTAATCCCAAACTCATGGGCCGGCCAAAGGGCTGGATCCTGAGTAAAGCCAAAAGTCTGCTGTAAGTCTGCACTACTGTGCTGGTGTTCACCTGTATTCAGGTCAGCAAGAAACATGCACCGAGGCCACAGACAGGGCAGAAGGCGAAAACCTGGTGCAGACAGACCTTGGGAGCAGCACAGTGTCTCATCTCTGCTCTGATTTACTGAGCAGAACCCCCATGTGCTTTGTGGGAGGGTGCAATGAGGTTTCACAGCTACCATCTCCCCACTGACTACTGATATCTGAATTCCAGTAAGTCTTAATTAGGTCTTTCCCTTGATGTCCTTAATTTAGAGGCAGAAGAGATGCACTTGCTGCCCATGTGCGTAGGAAACATTTTGCATTTCAGGATATTTTGATTCCTGTTGACTTCAGCAATGAAGCACAATGCAAAACACTGGAAATTAAATGTGTGTTTCAGCTAAACTGGAGGCTTAACTGCCCTGTGTGCAGGTGTAGCTGAATGATAGGAACAGTAACCACATTTTATTTGCAGACTGATTGTAGGAAAAAGGGAAATGACTTTTCCTGCCCCTTAGAAAAGTTATAAAATGCACATTGCAATTTTGGTTACCTTTTTTCTTTTTCTGGCTTATCTTTGTCTCAGGGTGCACCATGTTGGCCAGTTTGCTGGGGTTTTTTCCTTTTTATTACAAAGGTTTATATCTTTGGTAAACATCATTGACCAAATAGATGCTCTAAACTGCAATATTGCTGTGCCCTAAACTTGAATTGAGACAGTTGCCTTTGATGTGGGGCTGACCTAAAGCTGATTCCTCTTTTATGAAGCTTTTGCAGTTCTTTAAAAAAGTCATAATGCAGCATTCATGTTATTGCTGTTTTCTCTACTGGTCTAGCAAAAGTATCACTGTGGCTGAATAGAGAATTGATTTCTCAGAACCTCCTGGTTATCCTGAAAGGCTGTGATTCTCAGAACACAATTAGTTTGTAGGAAAGGTTTTGGGCCCAAAGGCAAAACTTCAAGACGATGTGTGAGAGACAGAAGAAGTCTCAGAGGAGTCAACCTCCTCTGAACACATGGTTTAGGAAAGACCATCGAGTTGCAGTAGCTCTGTTTATCACTTCCACTTAGCAGAAATCCTTTTCTCAAAATGGCTGATAAGTGACAACTTGGTCACAGGCAAGACAAGATTTTTATATCTTTGAACAATTTGAAATAGATCTTTAGTAGGTGGTGCCTGATTCTCTTAAAGTTTCATGTGTGTTTAATGTGTGTACGTTGCACACAGGATGGAAAAGTCAAGCAAGCAAATAGTTGGTTGCATGCACAGATGTGGAGTCACTGAGTAAAAACAGGATGACTTTTACATGGGTGAAACAGGAACTCTGCCCTTGCGAATGCAGACTTGTGGCTGCTGATGTCAGGAAAAAGAGAGCAAATTTCCTGAAATTTAAATTTTTTTGAGAAACTTGCCATCAGGCAAAAATTCTTTCCAAGAGAGGTGCATGGAATAAAATAATATTTTTTTAAAAATAGTGGAATCTATAAAGTAGGGTATATATTTTCCAATTTGTATGTTTCTTCTGATTTGGCTGGCTACGTTGTTTAAAATTTACCTTGCCTACATTTGTTTTTATGGTAGGACATTTGAGTTTTTTGTAGTAGGACATTTATTTCAAATACAGATACATTCTCTTTTAAAAGCACTAATTCTGGCCTGCAAAGTCCTCTATTTTATTTTAGAAATGTCATGTCATGCACGTGTTTTTCTGTTGTGGTTTTTTTTTTTCCCTATCCTAAAAAATACCACTGGACATTATGGTGGATCATCTGAGCATCCATCACAGTTGCCAGTTGCCATTTGGGATTTTGTTTTCCTTCAAAGCCTTTCTGACATTAGCCTTTATAATTCAGTTGCTGTATAGTAGAAGTTCGGGTCAGAGCTAAAGAGACAGGCTTGGGGATTTGTGCTGTGTGAAATGCTCTCATGCTGTGCATGGTAAACAGACCATGTATAATCCCTGGAATATTTGGTAGATCTGCTAGGCCATGAAGATAGCATTTGTAAAATTACTAGCTGTATGTATTTTGATATGGTTGCCCATCCCTGTGCCATCCAAACTATTCAAAAGCAACCTGAGGAGAGAGGGCTGGACAAGGAGTAAAAAGAAAAGATATAGAATCATAGAACTATTCAGGTTGGAAAAGCCCCTTGGGATCCCCGAGTCCAACCATCATCCCTACTCTACAAAGTTCTCCCCTAAACCATCTCCACCAACACCACATCCAAACCACCCTTAAACACATCCAGGGATGGTGACTCAACCACCTAATATAATTCCTAATAGGATTTTTCAGTTTGGGCTTCTTTCCCCCCACCCCCCTCTTCTCTCATTTTTCTAACCTACTTTAAATCAAACCTCTAGCATGCTAGATGTGTTGCAGATGAATCACACTGTGCACTGCACTTATGCATATCTGCTGTGCAAGTAGATTGTCAGCTTGTATTTGATAACCTACCAGCAAATGAGATTTTTTTTTCTGGAAGCTTGGGATACTGGCATTGTTCTCTGAGTGAGAATAATGCAACCACTGTTAATAAATCAACTTGGGTCTGAGGATGTTTCACCACTTTTGCTGCCTCCTTGATTAGCATTATCCCCAGAGGTACACATTAAAGAGGAAAATATATAATCTGGGAAGCCTTCCAGCATCATCTTTGAAAATGTGAGCTCAATGCTTTACTGAGATTCCTTTGCTGGAGGAATGCTAATAGCAATGCTGGAGATGTGTTCTGGTTGCACCCTTAAGAGTAGGGAGACACACAGAATAGCTCCACTTCTTTTTCTTTTGTCATCAAGACAAGGTGATCAGCACAGGATGGATCTTGTACTGTTCCTACACAGTTCTGTGAACTGGTCCCAGAAGAGCAGCTTCAGTCACTCCCTTTTCTCCCACTTGCTCTCTTAGTCTGACATTGCATAAAATATATGTTCCATGTTTTCCCATCTCAGCCTGCAGATGATTGCCTGCAGCAGCAGCAAGTGGACACGGTCCCTCTGCTGTATCAGTCAAAGCCTGAACTTCAGCCATAAGGATCTCAGGAATTTCTTCTGACTATTCCTACGAGGTGTCAGCACAGCTGGGTAGTAACTCCTGATGCCTCCCTCCCCACCAAGGGAAGAAAAATGTGCTGCAGAATGTGCTGATTTGCAAAAAAAATATTTCACAGGGAGGGTTTCGTTTTAGCAAAGTTCCAGCTGTGCTAAATGAGCAGAAAAGGGATTTTTCAGCACATCAGCAACATCTTGGAAATGGAACTGCCACATCCTCCAGCACTTTCTTAGGAGTCAGTTTTCCCCTTCCTCTGCACATAGCCTGCTTGGGTCTTTGGAATTTACTGGAACTAGGAGTTCAGCAAGACTGTAGTACTTGGAGCCTTGCTTTTTAACACCTCTGTTTCTATTTGCTTTCTCTTGGCCAGCTCTCTGCCAACATCATCCTTTGCTTTCCAAGAGGTGGTGAAAAGCACAGAATCCAAGGCTAAGCTACTGTTTCTTAGATTGCCTTTTGGGGAGGCAGAAGCAAGTAGATGCCTTTGTTACTGTTTTGCTGATGAGACAACTGATGCACAGTGAAGTGAAGGGTCTTACCAATAGGCCCCAGCAGCTGTCTTTGAACTACATTTGGATCTGCTGCAACCCAGGCAGTGCCAGGCTGTTCCAAAGGGGTCTCAGCTTCATCATCAGTGACTCCTTTTGAGGGGTGTCTCAGGCTAAGACTCAAAAAAGTCATTCCTCTCTCCTGCAAAATGTAGGACAGCTATTTTTACGTAGGTGCATCAAGACAGGGTCGGATTTTTTCCTGCCTGTTTATCACTTTCAAATTCATATGAAGGATCCTTAATTATGTTTTGCAAAGGCATTCACCCTTCCAGCTGAACAGCTATGGGGAATACCATGTGTTATTTGCTGTTTCTACTGACATTGCTAAATTTTCTGCAATGTGTTTCAACATTTCTAGACGTTTTTCCTGTGGAGCTTTCCCTTCCATAGGAAGGTTTTCTGTTTCCTCTTGATTTGAGATGAAAAGAAAATTGAAAATCATATGAATTTTCCCCACAGGACAGAATTTCATTTGCAATAGCTCCACTTCCAGCTAATGTCAGGAAAAACACATACAACCACAGTCAGTTTGCTTAATTTCAACCCTGCATTTATGACTTTCTCTTTTCTGTTGCTGTCTGCAGAGCAATGACATCAGCACACTTTACTCTGAGCTTGAAAATATCCATAAAATCCGAGAGCTAGTGCATTAGCAAGTAGGATTTGTTAGCACCTATTTAATGTACTCAACAGCAGTACGACCTTGGTTCTCTGTCATTGGTGAAAATGAAGTTGCCTTCTAGTCCAGTCCATCTAATTGCTGCTGAGGTATAATAATAAAATCATAGAATGATTTAGGTTGGAAGGGACCTTAAAGATCATCTAATTCCAACCTCCTGCCATGGGCAGGGACACCTCCTACTAGACCAGGTTGCTCCAACCCCCATCTAGCCTGGCCTTGAACATTACCAGGGATGGGGTATCCACAGCTTCTCTGGACAATCTGTTCCAGTGTCTCACTGGAAAGAAATTCTTCCTAAATGTCAAACCTAAATCTATCTTCTTCCAGCTTAAAACCATTACCCCTTGTCCTATCACTACACACCCTTGTAAAATAATACCAAGCAGTTCTCCTGTCTTTATGGCAGATGCCTTTGACATCACTGTGGTGAAAAAGGCTTGAAGGCATCAGCATTCTCCAACCCAGCAGTTGCCCAGCATCCCTGGACTCAAATAATTACATATTGCTCCCTCTATTACTCCCTTAAAAATATGACCTGCCTGTTGGTGCCAAGCAAGGGAAAGAAAGCCAGTGAAGACAGCATATCTGACTCTTTCTTCTTAGGCTCTATACAAGACAACTTCTTTTTTAAAAAAGCCTTCCCTTTCTCACTTTGTGTGAGCAGGAAAGCAATACAGGCTCCTCTGTGAGCAGGAAGTGACGTCTTTAGAAACCATCAGGTTCCTTCTCCTGACCCTGCACTTGAAGCTGCAATGACAACTGATTCTGCAGCCTTGCTGTGCTGTGTGGTTTAAACAGCATTTGGAAAAAGCAAACAAACTAACAAACAAAACCAGAAGTTTTCAACCACTTTCAGGTCCATTTAGCTGGATGGCAGTAACTGCCAGAGCAAGTAAGATCCGAGGTTTCCCAGAAGTCCTCTGCTCCTGCCTGCACCCAGCATCAGGTGCCCCAGGCTTTTGTGGCCTTTAGAAATGGAAAAGCTAAATGTGAGCAAAACACCACCTTTCTTACAGGGTTGCTTGCTCAGGTTTCTGGTCACAACAGCTCTGCTGTGCCAGGTACAAATCAGTTTCTAAGATGGGTTAGAGGACCTGTTTTCTAACCTCATGCAACAAACAGCTGAGAGGGAAAGGCATGTTTGCTCCTGGTGCAAAAACCCAAGAGAAACAAGCTACACTAAAAGTTAGTGGAGGTACAAGGATAAAATTGTATGAACTGGAAAGGAGCATTCAGGCTGGGGAGGAGAGGAAGTCAAGATGGAGAGAAAAATGAATAGCAAGAAAAAGAAATTCAAACTACACACAAGAGGAACCTGATCAGTTAATGGAGAAAACTAGGTATTGTGATGTAGTGGTAGGGGGTTAAGCTTAGAAACTCAGCAGGTGCCTTCCTCCTGCATTCATGAGCTCTGGAGACAGACTTTCCTAGCAAAACCACCTCCCCCACCCTTTGTTTAGTTAGAGCTATTAACATAATTTCTCTTCAAAAAGGCTTTTGAATGCATTTTACGTTTTCAATTATTCCTTTTACTTTATTTCTTTTTCAACTGGAAGGGCATAAAACCCCCACTCTTCAAGGCAGAGACAAACTTGTTCAACAGTTCACCGTGCCAATACTACCTGGAGGAGTGCTGTGCCACAGCAGGACCTAGTGAGTTGGCCTTATTCTCCAGACCCTTGGAGACTGACCTCTCCCAGCTCCTGCATCTTGCACTGGGATACTACAAGGAAGACCATGAAAACTCAGAATTATCTTGGCCATCCATATAAATGGTCTTAATAAATAGGAAAGTGTTCAGCAGGGACAGGGCATCTCAGCAGAACAGTCAACTTCATAAACATGAGATGGGAAACCACAGATGAGTCCATCAGGAGAGGACTGGGGTATTTGAGGGTCACAAACCAAATGCCAGCCAGCACAGACTGCAAAGATGTTTGTGCTGTTTGTTGCTGCTAAACAGCAGATGCCACAGAAATGGAACTGTGAGTTTGAGTGCATGATGCAGTGTATGACCTGGGGAGAAGTGTGATGTCCAGTCTGGAGCACAACATTTCAGGAGCGATGCAGAAAGTCCAGGAGGAGAACAGCCAGGGTGATCAGATGTCTGGGAAACATGATCTGGGAAAGAAGACTGAAAGAACTGGGTTTGTTTAAGCTAAAGGAGAGAATCACCGGGGCACAGAACAAGAGCAGACTTTAAGTACATGAAAACCCAAGCAAAGAGCCTTTGTGAACCTGATCTCCAGGTTCATGATGGGCACGAATGGATGTGGCTTCAGTTGTAGCAGAGGAGATTCAGAGTAGTCATTTGGAAGAATCTTTCAGAGGATGTAGATGTATAGGACAGGGAGACACAGGTTGCTGGGGGGTTGGTGGCTGCAGCTCAGTTGCTGGTGGGCTGTACAGGCAGTGCAGAGAGACATCACCCAGATGATGTGGGAAGTGGTACTGCTGCCAGGGGCCAGCAGTGGAGCCACGTTTTGTCTTTCAGGCCTTCCTGGCCTTGTTTTTGAAGGAGTCTAGAAGCTGGGTGATTAGGAGGAAATGGAGTGATTTCTCCTTTTCCCATCTTGGTCCCTGTCCTGTTCAAACCAGCAGCTGCTTCTGTTCCCCTTTGAAAGTGCCCACCAGCCACGAGTTATAGAACAGTTGGAATGGCTGATATATTTGTGTTTCAGTGCCTTTTGATGGGAATTTATTTATTTCTTTAAAGAAAAATAGCTTTCTGTTTGTTTTGGAGGAAGAACCCTGCTTTCCTTGGAGAGTGAATTGACTCCTGCTGACAAACCCAATCATGGCATTTGATGGTATAAATTGGATGAACAGAGCAATCTTCAGCATAAGATAGTACTAACAAGGATTTGTAATGAGTGCAGGCTTGGCAGGGAGAAATTATAGAAGATGAAGTATGCAGTGATAGTTGGAAATTAACAGCATAATGCCTGCATCCAAGCAAGTAGAAAAGGGAACAAGATATAGCAAGTCCAGCTTTAATAATTTGATCTAATTAGTATTGCTAAGAACATCAAGGTAAAAGGAGAATGGGGGGAAATACAGAATTGATTTATAAATGTGGACTGTGAAGACAAACCTGATCGTTTACTTCAGTCAGATACTGGTTGTTTTCTGACTGGGTTTCAATAAAGTGTGAAACATGGTGCTACACAGAAAATTGCTGGCAGAGCTGGAGAAGGAGAATCAAAATGTTAAATACGTGACACTTGGTTTTGACATTTTCCCAAACAAAAATAGATTTGCTTTGGAAAAATCTTAATTAGATTTAAAAAAAAAAGTAATGTAAAAAAGCCAGATTTATTGAAATTACTGTTTCCAGTCAATTATTTTAACTAAGAGTGAGGAAAGAATCAATGGAAGTAGTTTTGAGAAATGGAGCACCTCTTCCCAGCTGTGTTAATATCAGTGAGCAAACACTGTTTCCTCAGAGCAACTCGTGAGCTGAATTTGGGATGATTCCCTTTATATTTGGGCTGTATGATCGTGAATATTTGAAATGTGAGCTGTACTGCTTAATTGTAACCCCTTGTATGAGTCACATGATTATTTAATGAGGATCCTTGATTGGAGGAATGAGCAAACACATCTTTTATACATACTTGATTGTGGCAATTTCAGTGCTTGTTTTCTCTTGATGCTGATACACACACGTTTGTCATTGGCCTTGGCAAACATTTCTTTGCTAAAAACATTATTTCTCAAGCATTGACAGAAAATGATCTATGGATTTAGCTAATGTAAAATCATTTAAACATGTAATAGCCACTGAAAAACGTTTGTGTCATCCCCTCTGGACCAAAATCAAGAAACCAGCACTAAGATTCACTGGTGAGGTACATTTGAGTGGCAGCATTTTCTGTGTCCAGCTGTGGGATTGTTATTAGGTGAAGTCAGAACCAGCTTCAGGAAAGGTTGATTCAATTGCTTTCTGAGCTCTGCTGTCAGTTGGAGGCTTGGAGGTTGTCTTTGCATTTTGGGTATGTTTAGGTTTCTCCTGGGTGTTAGAGTGGCTGTAATTCTCACCTCAGAACAAGAGTGGGTGTTGCAGCTCCAATAAAGCTGCTCCAGCACCACATCTTCTGCCTGTCTCTGGGTCTCATCCTGCACGCAGCGTTAATGGGGATTCACAAGGTCCAGCAAAAGTTCAGCATATGTGAGAAGACTGGCAGTTGTACCATTTGTGGCACACTGTGTGTTGCAACAAGCTTTCATTAAAGTTTGCTTATTAAGTCTGGGGAAAAAAAAAGAAAAAGACAATATCTTTCCTGAAGATCTCATGAAAGCATTCAGCTATGACAGAGTTCAGAAGAGCCTGTTCTGAAGTACCTTTTCGTTGGATTTAAAGCTCTGTTTCATGAATATAAAACATGACATATGTAATCTTCCTTCTGCTCAGCAGCAAAGGCTGCTGCTGATGTAAAACAGAGTCAGTGAGCTGCCTGGATTGAAAAGTTGTCTCCATTTTTCTCACTGTAAAGGTCAGTACAGCTGCAACAATCCAGGATACCTGATCTATGTGATCCCTGAGGCTACAGATTTTTTTTTTGTATGTTACAAAGGCAACAGTTTGTTTGGAAAATTACTCCACAGGTACAACTTCCTCATTTTCTATTCCAACAGATATTCCACCAAACATTGATAATGATTTCCCAATTCAAGTGAATTTTGTACATTCATCTTGGTGGCATGGATATTTCCCAATTCCTTGGTCTATGTGTTGGTTTGAATTAATAGCAAGCTGTCCTTTCAAACACCACTACCAAGCCAGCCACAGCCCCTTGAACCACAAACATAGGAAAAGACAAATTCTTCCCAAAAACACAATACTGTTCATTGAATGGATTCTACTCACTAGCCAAAGGAGTGACAGACAAGTAAGAAAAAAGGGAAAGAAATAACAGGCTTGGAATTCTGAAGCTGGGCATTGATAAACAAGAGGAGATCATGGAAGTCCTTTAAGTACTCAGAAAACACAGATTTGAGAAGGGAAAATGAAAAAACATCTGGAAGGAGCAGTGCCAGATGGTTGTTTTCTTTTTGATTGAACTAGTGTTTTTCTTATAAAACATGAAGACCAAATTTTCATGTTAGTCAATATTTACAGATGTCAGTCTGTATATAAGGAGGAAAACAGGGTCTCAAATAGAGAGAGACTGTGCATACTTAAAATAAGCTTGATATTCTGTGCTTTGCTGACTCAACCTAAATAGCCTCAGATTTTGAAGTGCTGGGCATGCCTTGCTCCTTTTCCAGTTGCTGGTGTCTAAGAATGCTACTTCCCTATTACAGAAAGGGTCTTAGAGGAGCAAACTCCAGGCACCCACGATTAGAAAATTTTAGCTTATGATCTCACCACAGCAACACTTTGAGAAGCTTGTAGCAGGGTGACATTGAAAAAAATCCATGTTATGGGGCCCTGAAAGCAAATAACTTCTTATGCAGAGTAAACAGTAATAGAATTTTTTAGGGTTTTTCATAGTATTTTCCAGGACTTTATTAAAATCAATGAGAATTTTGCTAACATAATCTGAATAATGTTCATAGCAGGGAGGTTGGAACCTGATGATCTTTAAGGCCCCTTCCAACCTTAACCATTCTATGATTCTGTGATTTCTTCATGCCAACACTCGTGTACCTGGCAAACACATGGTGCAATTGTTTTGTCTTTTGAAGGTTCTGGTGCTCTGGTGGTCAGTACGATGAGCTGGAGGGAGCAGTGTGGGCTGTATGAGCAAGAGCAAAGCCAGAGAGTTAAGAGAAAAGATTTTTCCCACTATTCAGCCAAGGCTGGATAGAAGGAAAAAACTGAGCAACCTGAGCAAGCTCTGAAATAGCCCTGCTTTGAGCAGGGGTTGGACTGGAGACCTCCAGAGGTCCCATCCAGCCAGAATCTGTGATTCTGTGACTCTTAAGGCTCAGCTAGATCATCTATTTTTCTTCTGTGCTTCTGCCTACTGTTCCTGACAACTTCCACCTGTTTTCCCTGGATAAATGTAAAGGTAATTAGGGCTATTTTAAAAGTTGGCTGCTGGCCCTTGAGATACTTCTGTATCAACAAAGAACTTGGGTTTCTTCTCAAGCCCAGCTGGGTGCCTTGTTGCTCTGCTGAGTAAGTCCCTTCTCTCTTTCTGGTTCACAGACTGAATTAATCAGTTAAAAGTAAATTTACTTCTGCAGGTCAGCCTGAGACAAGGAATTTTTCAGTTTCCTCAGGAGAAAAAAAAAACAACAAACAAAATTTGTTTGTATTAAATCCCAGGTGTTCAGTTCTCTCTCTGCCAATTCCTTTCAGTTCATTTTGGAAACTATTTAGTATTTTTATGAAAAGTCAGCTTTGGCAAAAGACACTGTTTGAACACAAGCAAATTGCAGAGCAGTTTGCCATAACCACTGTGCAGTAAATACAAGCCATTTCAACAGTTTCTTTTTTCTTAGATAAAATTACTGGCTGAATTTGGCAGAAGCTTCCAAACGTTGGAGTCAATGAAGTCTGAGCTTTTCAACAAATGAGCTGTTGAGCCTCCAAATCTCACCCATCTTCAGTTCTGTCAGTGGAGCAGGGAAATCCTGTATTCCGTATTTGTGCAATGATTTGTGCTGGTGAAGCTGCTGCTGGTTTCAAGGAAGAATAAGCTAGAATGGAGTGTTTTTTGCTTGTTTTATAGGAGTGAAAAGCTGGACTGAAGCTAAGGAGAAAATTGCAAGTGCAGTGATGAGTTTTCTATGAGGCAATTTTGCCAGGCAACTGAAATGGGGACAGACACCCATCGTCCCAAGCACTAACATGTTCAAGATCCATGCACATGTCTTTTTTTCCTGTCTTTCTCCCTCTTTTCTCCATCCTCAGAGATGAATAACAGTCTCCTCTCAGAGCTGGAACTCTTTGCTGGCAGCATTTTGTGCAGATGGTTGGTAATAACAGAATAAGGGCAAGGTAGTGACAAAAGTGCTGATGTTTGCTCACACGCTGTGTTATCAGCTCATGGGTGGGAAACTCGATTAACACTTGAGAAATCTTGATTTCTCCAGAGGAAAAGGTGTTTGGCCAGGAATCTGCCCTGACTGTTACTCCAGTTGCACAGTGGTGGGACTCACCTCTCACCAGCTGGTTTGGACAAAGAAGGAGAGCAAGTCTTCAGGGCTGCCACATCTCTCCTGCTGTGGGTTGACTTGTTTATTTTCTGGTCTAATTTCCATGTGTTATGTGCACTTCTCCTGCTGTTCTGCTCACTGTGGGGTCATTACAACATTTTAGCAAGGCAGGAAGGAGAAAAGAAGCACCATTATCTATGTTAGCTAGTAGCTGCTTGCACAAGGGGAGTTAAGTGGGCATGCTGGAACCCAAAATGCTGGAACAGGCTGCCCAAGGAGGTAGTGGACACACCAACCCTGGAACTAATCAGGGAAAGTGTAGATGTGTCACTTCAGGGTGTGATTTAGTGGGCATAGTGGGTTTTTTTGTGGGTTGTGTGTTGTTGGTTCTGTGGGGTGTGTGGTTATGGTTTTGTGTTTTGGTTGGTTGTTGTGGGTTTTTTGTTTGGTTGTTGGTTTTTTTTCCCCCGGATGGACCATTTGACTTGTTGATCTTAGAGGTCTTTTCCAACTGTGACAGTTCTATGATTCTGAAAAGCGCTGTGTGTGAGATGGTGCGATGCAGACTTTCCTTTCACCAGCAAGTACTGACTTTGCATTCCTCAGCTCTTGAGTCACTCAGGAGAAACTCCTCCTTCTGGCAAATGCTGGGATATGAGGACAAGGTGCAGAGTGTGATGTGGGGTGGGTATTCCCAGGGAGCCTGACCCTGGTAGAAACGCCACAGCGGGAATGCAAGTGCTGCAGATCATGTGGAGACACAAGCAGGATCACCAGAGAGAGAATGGCACAGTGGTAAGAGAGATGATACTGAGATGTGGGGGCATTTGAGACCAGGCAGTAGAAAGCAGTGCACTGTGGATGAGCCATCTGTCTGTCCAACCTAGGCAGCACCACTGTCTGTGGAGGTGTCATCTTGGCTGTGTGAGCTGAGCTTCTGCAGTGCTCCACCTGTCCAGACAAAATGAGCCTCTCAGCAGGACTGAGTAGCTGAGGCTTAATGCTGCACTGCTGTGGTGATGCAGTGTGTTCTTGGGCAATGCAGATGTGCCCAAGAACAAGCCAGACATTTTCCACCATCCAGTTTGCAAAAGGTGAATGGCTTTGAGAAGACAGTCAGCCTCCAGCTTGTGATGCTAACTAGTCTACAGAAGGTTTTGGAAAGAAGAAGATGCTCATCAGGAGGTCCTGGTATGGAGGATTACATGAAGATTGTAGGTCAAGTGGAGAATGGGAGTGGCACACAAAGGTTTGTAGGGCTAAAGGTATGCCAGAAACCTCTCCTGTGCTTTGCTGTTGGTTTACAGAAGCCATGAGGTGTGCAGCCATGAGGTAGGTGTGCGGCCCTGCTGTAGAACATTTCATTCTTGAGTGCAGTTTTCCAGAAGTCCAGTTTACTCCTGAGCCTTAATTCCCTAAGTAAGCTAATACAGTCTGCCCCAAACAGAACCTGCTGTGCTATTTATCTACACAAAATAGAGTATTTTCTAATGGCAGAAACTCCAGCAACCCTTAATTGGGTGGAATGGAAGAAAACAAGTATTGGAATCCTGAACAAATATGAAACCTATTGTTAAGCCGTATGTGTTTTGAAAGGAGATTTAAATAAAGCAGAAATATTTACTACAGATATTTACTGCCTTTTTTTTTTTTTTTTTTTTTTTTTTTTCAAAATGCTGCATCTCTCTTGTTTCCTTGAAAAATCTTTGCTGGAGTTCCTCCAGTAAGACCAGTGACATCCACAACATGGTCATGCCTTGCTGTGAGTACCAAGTGTGACATATGGGGTGGCGGATCTATAGCTTTGGTCAGTGTAAGTCAGCAGAGCTTCACCGAGGTCTCTTCTCTGGTTGGTTGAGTTCAGGTGGGCCATGGATTTGCAAGGGCCTTATCCTGAAAGCCTTCTCTGCCCCAGCCTGTCCTTGGGAAGGGTAGCTCTGATCCCTCACAGTTTACACATTGTTGACTTTTTTCCTACTACATTCTGTTTCATTTGTTCCAAGAAAATATTTGGCAGTTGCTTGGAAGGCTTTTGGTTTTTCTGTTTTTGTTGGATAGCAGGCATGGAAACCTGTGTACACAATATGTTAATACTTTTAGTAACTTCACACTGTTTATGAGTTACTCTGTCTCTTGACCTGTCACAGCAGCCGATTATGCTGGGGTTGACCTTTCTCTAAGCTGCAAATTGAGACATTTGTCAGCTACACCCCACAGTTATGAAACTGGGATTATTCCAGGATGGATATAATCTGAAGTCCATCAACTGCTCTAGCTAAGCCCCTCATCAGGAATACCTTTCCCCTTACTGTAGAATTAGCTGGGTGTGTTCAGCATCTCTTTGAAACACTGCACTTAAAGCCAGGATGTTCTTTGTTTATGTTTTGAATAGGAAAATAAGGCCCCTGGCACCATGTTCTGTTACTGTAGGAGTTAATATGTGTTTTTGTATCCAGGCCATTTCCAAGGAGATATGAGAGTTGCAGGTCATCCCTAGCATCTGAGCTTGTCCTACTTGCAAGCACCCTTGCAATTCTGCTTCTTCTGGGGACTGTCACTTCATCAGGCTACTTTTTTCCTCTTTCTCTCCTGAGCATCAGTTGAAGATCCCTTGACATGCTCCTGTAACTCCCTGCATAGGAAGTGACTCACAGGGTACCTGTTGGTGCCAGCTGGCGAAGCCCCAGTGTCAGACAGCCCTCTTCTCCACCAGCCCCTTCTGACACCACACAGCGTGTCTGAGATGCCTCCCTCTTCCCTCTTTTCCATCTGTCTCTTAGGGAAAAGCACGAAGAGCATCGATATCTGCTGTGACAGGCAGGGTTAAGCTCCTTCTGGAAAGCAGATGGGACAAATTGAGAGTGGACAAGAAGATGTGCTAAAAAATATCTGGGCCAGACAGTGCATTGGGCAGGTGGTGGTGAGAACACTAGTGGTAGGAATCAAAGGGAAACCACCATCCAAATGATTGATTTTCAGCTGTTAGAAACTGGTAAAGATCCTGTGCAAGAGATCTGGGAACTCAGGGACATTGTTGAAATCTGCTGGTCTCTCTACTGTACCTGAAAGGGCTACAGAAAAGCTGAGGAGGAGCTTTGGACAAGGGTTTGTAGTGAGAGGACAAGGGGTAATGGATCAAAACTGAAAGAGGCGAGATTTAGGTTAGACATTAGGAGGAAATTCTTTAGTGTGAGGGTGGTGAGACACTGCAACAGGTTACCCAGGGAAGCTGTAGAATCCCCGTTCCTGGAAGTGTTCAAGGCCAGGTTGGATGGGGCTTGGAGCAACCTAGTCTGGTGGGAGGTGTCCCTGCCCATGCAGGGGGGTTGGGACTAGGTGATCTTCAAGATTTCTTCCAACCCAAACCTTTCCATGATTCTATTATATGATTCTGTGAAATACTTCTGTCACATCCTTTGATCTGTTCAAAAGAGGAAACGTCTGCTGTTCTGTGCTTGAAAATAAACTGTGGAAAGGTTCTTCCTCCAGAAGATACTGAGCTCTGCAAGGAGGGCTTATGGTGGGATGCTGAAATTGAGGGTGCAACCCAACTCCAGCAGGCAGAGCTGCACTCCCAGAGCAGGGTGGTTTTCCTAACCTCAGTCCCTGCTCTTTCATGAAGCTGAGAAGAGTCCCAGGTGGGTACATGGCAGTGCCTCATAGCAGGCACAGGATCACTGCCCCAGCTCTCTCCATGGGCAGCAGCAAGTATCCTTGTACAGCAGGGAATATTTTCCCTGTCTGCAATGGGGAAAGCTCCTGGACGTGTTTGAATAACACATTATATTTGCCATACCTTTGTGTTGATATTATCCACTATATTTTTCATGTTCTTTGCACCCAGAAGACCAAATTTCTAGGTATTTGTGGTTCAGAAAATGGGAATTCTTTGACCATGGGCTGTTGAAAGTACCCAGAGACACAATGCAGGAGAGGCAGAGAAAAGGGGATTGGAAACCCCTGTTGGGAATGGGGACAGTCTTCCCAGAATGATTTCCATGTCGTCAAATTGCACCTTTCCCATGTTTAGAAGGCAGAACAAAAGGTTTTGACCCAATAAAAACTTCAGCCTGAAATGGGTTCTTTTATTTTCTATGTTATGAGGTGCTTCTCTCCATCCCTGCTGGGCAGTGAGCACCCAATAACAACACTTTTGTGTCTGCCTGCCTCTCCAGCACTGAGGGACACAAATGGGATGCTGCAACAAGCAGACCTTGAAGATCTGCTGGGTTTCAGCCCTTATTGCCCTGACCTGCTCTGGACCCAAAGGGTTACAGCAGCCTATGAAAACCCCTCAGCTCTATCTTGTGTCTCTATAAATAGCCAGGCACCTTAAGGAAGACAGGGAAACCCTGCTGGGATGCTGCTATTTTTGCAGTCCTCTGGTTTTGAAGGATTTGCTTTGCTGCTCACCTTTTAAAGGACAAAATGCTGATGAGCCTGAGATAAGGCTGGCCCTTGGCCATCCTCAAAAGTTGTGTCTGGTGTTGATCATGAAAATCTTGCGAGGACTAGCATGGCCCAGGGCTGCTGATCTCTGTGGGAATGGAACCAGTCCCTGGCAGAGCCCAGATGTGGGTGTAGGCACCTGCCTCTGTAGATGAGCCTGCAGTATTGGCCACCAACTTTTATTACCTGTGCACTTCTCCTGTTAAAGGTAGTGGGAAGCTGTTCCTGAATAAATGTTTAAAATACCTTTTTCAAGGGAAACTGTGTTAGATTAACTGGTTTTCGTTGTCTTTTGGGCTGTTTTTCTGCCATTCAGTGTAGCAGGGTATAGGTAGGAAGGTACTTGTCCCTGTGGGGTTATAATCATACTGACTTTAAAACATGCCCATTGTAAAGTTTGGGGGTGGGGGGAGATTAGATAAGACAAGGACTGCATCAAACTCAAAATGAGAACAGCAGTTCAGGAAACAAAGGCAAGAGGTTTTTCCCGTTGTTTTTAATTGGGAGGAGTGGCTGACACACCAGAAGGCTGTGCTGCCATTCAGAGAGACTTAGGCTGGAGAGTTGGGCGGGGAGAAACATGATGAAATTCAACAAGGGGAAGTGTAGAGTTTTACATTTGGGGAAGAACAACACCATGTCCCAGTACAGGTTGGGGGCTGAACTGCTGGAGAGTAGTGTAGGTGAAAGAGACCTGGGGGTCCTGGTAGACAGGAGGATGACCATGAGCCAGCAATGTGCCCTTGTGGCCAAGAAGGCCAATGGCATCCTGGGGTGCATTAGAAAGGGTGTGGTTAGTAGGTCAAGAGAGGTTCTCCTCCCCCTCTATTCTGCATTGGTGAGGCCACATCTGGAGTATTGTGTCCAGTTCTGGGCCCCTCAGTTCAAGAAGGACAGGGAGCTGCTTGAAAGAGTCCAGCGCAGAGCTACGAAGATGATTAAGGGAGTGGAACATCTCCCTGATGAGGAAAGGCTGAGGGAGCTGGGTCTCTTTAGCTTGGAGAAAAGGAGACTGAGGGGTGACCTCATCAATGTTTACAAATATGTAAGGGGTGAGTGTCAGGGGGACGGAGTTAGGCTTTTCTCGGGGATGACCAGTGATAGGACAAGGGGTAATGGGTGTAAATTGGAGCATAGGAGGTTCAAGGTGAATATCCGAAAAAAATTTTTTACTGTGAGAGTGACAGAGCACTGGAACAGACTGCCCAGGGAGGTTGTGGAGTCTCCTTCACTAGAGACATTCAAAACCCACCTGGATGAGTTCCTGTGTGATGTACTCTAGGTGACCCTGCTCTGGCAGGGGGGTTGGACTAGATGATCTTTCAAAGTCCCTTCCAACCCCTTAGATTCTATGATTCTATGGTAATTGAAAAAGTCTATTTTCTAGCAGTAATTCTGCAAGATTCTCTGCAACTTGCAGGGAGCTGAACAGAAAAGAAAGAAAAAAAAACTGAGAAGAGTGGAAATGAGTCTTGTACTTTTATTGTGGTACTTTTATTGTGTGTCTGCCCTCGTTGTGCCTTTCGACCACTGTTCTTGGGGTGGGAGTTTCATTGCAGCTCAGGGGACTGCAGAGCAGGGCCAGGCTTTACAGTTCCAGCACTGCTTTCCCCCCACCCACTTCACTGCACACTGCCTCCTGGCAGGTGGCAGACCCTGCCTGCTGACTTTGTGTGGGCTGGGAGTTTCCAGAGATGCCGAAGATGTTTAAGTAGCAGCTTTTCTAGGCAGCTGAGCATGCCAGACACCTTGTTCACTTCCCTAGTGGCAAACACTATCAACTGCTTTCCTGGGGGACCAAAAGGGGAGACTCAGCAGGTCAAATCAGATGCCCCAACACCCTAACCCAGGTCTGAGAGGACAGAAAATTTCCTGAACTGATTAGAAACAGTGGGTGGGCAGTGGTAGGGAGAAGCAGGGAGGTTTTGGGCTATCTGTGCCACACAGGACACTAACTGCTGTCAGGAGAGCATCCTCCATGGGCAATGGTGTGGGGATGTGAAGCCTCCATTTAACCTGTCAGGAGAGATGAGCCCAGCAGGCTGACCTGCCTCAGCCAGACATGGGGATGACCTCTGTGTCTGCAGCTCGTGCAATTTTCATGTAGCTGATCTGGTGAACAGCATGGGTTTTACCCTTTATTAGGTTGATGTGTCCCCCTCAGTCCCTCAGCTGTCCCAGCCTGGTCCCTCCAGAGAGCTCTGTGGCTGACTAAAGACAGTTTAAGGAGCATTATTTCCACAGCCCTGTGCATGTTAATTAGGTTGCAGAGAGCTCACACACAAGTAAGTGCTGGTTTGGTAATACACAGGCTAGCAATGTTGCAGCTTGATAAAACCTGTGGAAGCAAAGAAATACAAGTGTTGGCTGAAACTGTGCAGCGAGCCTGTTTGACCACCAAGGAAGGAGGGATCCAGGGTGAAGAGCAACAGTCCTTCCCTAAAGCAGAGGAAATACCTAAGAGGAAAGTATGGCAGTGAGGCCAAAACCTCAGGCCTTTGTTTCCAAACCATGATCTGCAACAGCTCAGAGTGGTCTCAGGACTGGGGTGTCCCCTGAGGACCCAGGCTACTAGAGCCCATATCCTGCTGTCTGCCCTGCAGGGAGGAGGGGGAAAGGAAGAGGGGAAGGAGGAAGTAAACTCCAGGGACTTTCCTGCAATGTAGTGGGAAGTGTAGGGAGGCCTTTCTCCCAGGGCATGGGTTCCCTTTTGCCAATGCAACATGCCTCCTGTGCTTCCCCTTTATGCTGAAACCTCGGCTACATGCTGATGCTCAATCCCAGGCTGCTGTCTGTGTCAGCAGGAAATTAATCTCTGCCCTGTGCCAAATGTGGCTGTGTTGGAGAGCCCCTGCCTCCATTTGCTGGGCAGGGACTGAGCTGCTCATTATGAGCCCAGGCTGAGGCTGTCAAGACCAGCCTGAAGGGAGATTTGGAGACATGCCTTGCATTAATTCTGGTGCTGTTAAAACCTGACACAAGACACCTGTCTGCATCTTGGAGCTGGGTGTCTTGGTGTTGCCTCTCCATCTCTTCTGAGATTTCCCTCTGTGATGCTCTAGCATCTTTCAGGCTGCCCTAAGCATGTTTAAAGCCAGCTTTCAGCAGTGGAGAAACTCTAGAAGATAGTTGGTGGTGAGTAAAGTGAGACACAGAGATCATGCCCCTCCTAGTGATGCTTTTAATGGTGCACTCTTAAAGAAGCATGCTGGATTTTTACTTCTGTATATTGCTATTCACCCATGGAAAAGAGCAGCCCTGGGCCACAAATCAGTTATGTGCATATGCATTTTCCCATTTTTTGCAACCTAGTTTCACATGACAGCTATAGTGCAGATAATGCTGATGCAATAACAAATTGTTGGAACATATTGGATTCCAAACCTGCTTGGTAATGACTTTTTCTGGCAGAGGGAAGAGCCCCTCATCAGCAACATATGGAGAAATGATGTTGAAGAGTTTCTCTCCAGTGAGCAGAGCCCTCTGAAGCAGAACCATTATGTAATTATGTGGGGTTTTTTGACCCCAGATCCTAAGAAACTCCCTCTTGAATGTATATTTCTTCCCAGATCGTTCATCTGTGAATTTCCCTGGCAGGTAGTGTATAAATAGCTCTGAGGCACAGGCGATCCACGAGTTCTTTTCAGATTACAGTATTGAGTCATTTTAAAGCCTCCTACTGTAGCTCTTTAACAGATGAACTCATTCTTTGAAGTGTAAGGTTTGTGGCCAAGAAAGAATGAGAAAATCCTGGCTTAGGTTGTCCTTCTAACAAAGTTCCTTGTCTAAAAACCAATAAAGAATAAAATCTCAGGTGAGCTGGCCAGTGAAGTGAGCAGGCGACGTCTGCCCATCACTGCCGCGGGTTCTTCTGTTCCTCACTGAGAGGATACAGTGCTTTCTAGAGCCAGGAATAGAAACCAGCATTCCTTATTCCCAGGAGCTGTCTGCCATGTAGGGCAGAGCAATCCAGCTAGGTCCCTCTGGCCATCCTTTCTGCCTGACCCCAGACACCATTTGGCTTTCAGTAATTAGGGTAGAATTAGGGCAAGATCTCTAGGGACAAAGGCTGCCAGAGCAGGGCTTGCACAGAGGGCAGAGCTCGTCTATATATTGAGCTGAGCCTCCTTTCCCACCAGGAAATTTTGTCAGGAGGGAATTAGGGGATTTGATACTTTTGTACTGGTCTAGCATCCCAGCAGGTTATAGCAACAGCTCTGTCGTTGCCCCCAGATAGCAAGAAAGGTGTGTCTACAGAGCATATTCTGATGAATACCTGCTGTTGATGCACTGGGTATCCAAAGCTTCCACTGACAGGGGCTTAAAAACCAAAACAAGTAAGAAAAACAAAAAGAAACCATTTCTGTCCCATCACTGCCCATGGAGTGCAGTGTTAAGTTGCCCAAGGAACAGCACAACATGGTTGTGGCGCTGACCACACACTTTAGATGAGTAACGTATTTTGTTCAAACAGTAACGGACCAAAATGTAGTGACTGGCTACAGAAACTGCCAAAACTTTTCTTCACTTGTTTAAAATGCCACTACACTGCTCATGGATGAGCAGTTAAGGGCTGTTTCATTAGTTTTTGGTACAGATATGCCCCAGCACAGTTTTCAAGGATTGAGTCAGAGTTTGCTTCCCCGCTCTGACCAACATCCTTTTTTGGGGGGGGGACAACTCTGAGATTGTAAGTCTGAACTGGTGTATGTGAGCAGATCAAACCTATGAAGGGAGTTTTAATAGGATACCTGGGTGGAATTTTCCTTTCTTTTTTCATCAAAACATGCTTGACTGCCCTCCCCAGAGCAGCTATCTCCTTTGCCAGAGGCATTGTGCACACATATATGGAATTAGTAATGTGTCTTCAGTCCATCTTCCTGAGATGTGGCATCCAAATTCTGCCCTTGGCATGAAGTGCAGTAGTGGCCTGTCCCTCCAGTTAGGTTAAAGGAACATGGGCAAATCCTGTAAGCTAGAAATCACTGCAACTTCTTTTAAAGCTCAAGGTGAAAATTAAAAATAGCCATTTGATGCCTGCAACTTTTGATGGATCTTTATCATGTGGTTCTGCTGACATGAGCCATGACTCACACATACCATCAGCACTCTGCAGCTTCCCAGTGCACCGTTGGAGGTTCTTCTTGGAGCCCTCCTGTCACTGCTCTTTCATTGCCACATCTGCTGTGACCCAGGATCTGAGTCAGGGGCCACAGAGCAGCAAAACACTAAAGTGATGTCCACAGCGATGCACTTTACCTGGGGCTCTTGGGCTGGGGCTGACACCACAGCAGGACAAAACTACTGAAGATCAGACATCCTGTGCTGTGTTACAGATGGACAAGGACATGCTTCAGTCTGTAGAGCTGATTGCTCCTGACGTTATGTCAAGGTACTAAAAAGTTCCTCCTTAAGAACCATGTGAATAGATTTGAATCCATCTATTATTGAAAAGGCAATGAGCAATATTGTCTCCTTCAGAGACACCCTAATGCATTAGTGCATTGCTCCTTGGCTCGGAAGGTTGCACAACTCAAACTCACCTTCCTGGTGAGTTATGGTATCCAGGATGGCTGAAAATACACTGGGAATTGCCATGTATGATGGTGGGCACTTGGGATACAGCAGAGATGAGATGGAAGTGCAGAGAGATGAGCACATGGCCTTCTGCACTCACTGCAGCAGCTTTATGTGAAGAGAGAAAAAAAAGCAAGCAAATCATTTTATGGGTGGAGGATTACTGGTGGAAGCACATGCTCTTTCATGGATTTAGATCAGAAGAAAACATTAGATCATTGAATCATTGGGAGCCCCCCAGTACTGGCTTGTGACAGTGACATCCTGCAGAACTCAGTGCTTAAAGATTTCATCTTCGGCTGCTACTGCAAGGTGAAACTCACTCTGTGAGTAATTAACTTGGAAGTAAGTGAGTGTTTCTGTGTGTGTCCATAGTTGAAATGGACAAAAAACAACAAAGCCTTTTCATTTCATCCTAGCATTTGGTACATTTGAAATAAGCAGCTCCCCCTATTTTGTATGGTTCTTCAACATTTTCATGTGAATTGTAATTCACATGTGCTGCCTTTTCCCATAGCAGGTGTGCAAGTATCAGGATCAACTGAAAAGAAATGGAAAAACTAAGTGGGTGCCCAAAGTCACACAGCTCTTCCAAAAGCAGGCACAGGATGAGTTTGCAGCCCTGGGTCTTCTGTAGTCTGTCTGACCCCATCCCTCTCTTCTGTACCACACACGAGAGCAAAAGCGCAGGGAGACTTCAAGTCTTTATCAAGTCCTCTTCTGCTCTGTGGCTCAAAGTTGGAAACCATTTCACAGAGCTTCTTTTAGTCTTCTTTGACAACTTCTGTGTTTAAAAATACAGTGGTTAGGAGACTGTGGTAAAGCAGCACTCACACGTGTTTGCTTAAGTTCTGAGCAAGTGCATCATCATTGCCAGTGCACCAATAGGAAGCAATGCCTTTCTTCATTTTTACAAGGATATTTCCTGATAATAGGCATCTCTGTTATTCATGGTCTGCTGCTGGTTACTCTCATCATCAGCTGAAGGAGACAACATCGTGCGAGTTAATTGTTCAGTTCCACAGAAGCTAATGAGGAGTGTGTATATTCCAAACTAAGAGTTTGCCACAGCTCCACAGGAGAGATAGTATAAAGTGTTCAGTGACAACATGCAACTAATGAACACATTTAGAGAAAGCAGAACTGAGGGACAATAAAAAAGGCCCAGATTTCTGGGTAATTTATTTGGAAATAATGATATGATAGTAAAGGAGTTTCAGATTAAAAATGTACATACACCATTTGGGAACTCAGACGAAATTCCCAGCTTTTCAAAAATTTAAGGCTTTTACAGGTCCTATTGAGAACAGTGGGAGGATATCTGTGAAGGATGTGGCTGTTCAGGGTCTGGTTAAAAGCAATTCAGCCTTTTTGTCTGGTGCTGATGATGTCTTGCAAATGTCTTGCTAACAGGTTTTCAGCAAGGCAGTGCTTGATTCTTACATCCAGCTCTCAGAAAAGCACAGATCTCAGGTGTGCACAATGAGAAGATGTTTGCCGTATTATTATCATATCTAGCTTATAACATCAGTCGTGGTCAAGGCACTATTGAGAATGGTTCTCTGCAGATGTGTAGAAAGAGAGATCCTTCCTCTGAGGTGCACACAATCAAAATATGAAATGGTCCCAGTTACACTGACACAGATTCTTTGTTTTCCCCATTTCTCCTTCAGTTCCTGCCTCTGTTTTTTCTTTCATACTGTTGCTGTTTGGGGCAAGACTGTCTTCTTTGCTCAGCACTCAGCATATAGAAGTTTAAGTCACTACTGGGATTCCAAGTGTCACAGTTTGACTCAGGTCCGACAACAATGCTCTCGATCCCCTCCCCCTCCCACCCAGGTAGGGAAGGAGAGAGAGAAAAAGAGAGAGACTTGGCTGGATTGAAAACTAAACTACACAGCTTTAATTAAAACACTAATGAATCATACAAGAAAATATATACAATTATATACAGATAGATTCAGGTGTAGGCAAAAGCCTCTCACCACCCCCCACCCTCAGCAACTCCCACAGCACTTCCCTGAACTGGGAAGAGTCCCGAGGAATCCCGGAGCTGCTGCTGGAGAAAGCAGAGAGT
>NW_009953726.1:3281494-3291134 GCF_000747805.2 Chaetura pelagica
AAAAAAAAAAATCAGTAAAAAGAAAAATTGGCTTCATCCTGGCTCAAACCAGGACACCAAGGTTTCATTGAAATTGAAACAATTAGTAATGATAGTGTGTACACTGCAATTAATAGATGTGTGCAAGTGCATGTGTGTTATGGACTTAAAGCACCATTGTACCACCTGTGCACCAGCAGATGACATTTTTATAAGTACTTCATTTTGGTAGCAGTGGCTTGAAAGACAGGCTTGTCCATTTGGCAGAAACTATTTTGAATCTATTCAGAGCACCTACACTTAGGTATCCTAACAACAGTGTTGTGTGGGAATGGGTGAAGGTCTTAGGTCTTGCTGGCACTGCATGAGACAACCTGCAGTCTACAGTGGCAGAGCACAAGTGAGGAGGGAGCTGTTCTAGCTCACCTGGGTCAGCAAAAGCAGTTGCTACTGTTCCACCTCTCCTTTCTGTGAGAGCAGAGGACAGAGCCTTCAAAGAGCTTTTGGAATTCCCACCTTGCTTTATAGGAGACAGGCAAAGGCTGACTGTTCTAAAGGGTATGTCATTGTAATTGTGTGTTGGGGGAAGGACTGTTTACAAGGGTGTGTAGCAATATCATGAGGGTGGCGAAGCACTGAAACAGGTTGCCCAGAGATGTGGTGAAGGCCCCATCCCTGCAAACATTCAAGGTCAGGCTTGACCAGGCTCTAAGCAACCTGATCTAGTCAAAATGTTCCTGCGCTCTGCAGGTGGGGCCAGACTAGGTGACCTTTAAGGGTTCTTTCCAACCCCACACATTCTATGATTTTATGATTCTATGACTTAATCTAGATTATTAGAGGTGAGTTTCCTTGACCCCTCAACACAGTGACTTGAGGACAAGGACTTGATGGCAATGACAGCCATTACCTTCAAGTAGGATAGACAAATTAGCTGGGTGATTGGTTTCTTTCTTTTTTTAAACACTCCAACCACAATCAATCCTTCTAGTGACAAGGTTGAGTGTGCTAAATTCCCTTGGCATAACTAACTTGTTTTTTCTTTCTCTAGCCTTAAAAAAAACCCCAAGCAGATCTAGCTAATGCTGTGTCGCATCCCACGCACCCCGTGTTGCTCCTGCAGTCTGTTGCTTTTTCTGATTCACACACACATTTGCATTTGCAAGCACCACTATTGCTTTGCAGTAAACACTTCTCATGCCTCTCTCCTGAGAGGATCCAGATGTCTTTCTCTCAGGATGGAGCATTTTTTTTAAGATTTTTTTGCCCATTGCTGCACACATTGGGTGTTCTTTGCTTTTGCATATAACCCTTGGTCCCCATCACATTCCAGGATGAGGACAGTGATGGGGAGTGGAAGATATTTCTCTTCCAAAAACCAGCTTTTATTTTCATTCTTCTGATTCCATTAGACAGGTCTATGCTGTGAGCACTTTTCCCATACAGCTAACTCTGCCTCTATCAACCGTGTGCTCTCTGGTTGCACATGGTATGCACAGATATTTGCTGGCCTTTGAGAACTCAAAGCTGAATAAGAAAAGGATTTTATTTGTTCAGCAGCTGAAAAAAAACCCCAAACAAACAAACAAATAAATAAAAAATCCAAACAAAAAAACCCCCCACAAAACCAACCAAACAATACCCCAACACTTTCAGCTTATATTTATATATTAGCAAAGGATGGAACAATCTGGATGAGGAAAGGGGTCAAACTCCTCTTGTTATGAAAGAAGAGATAAGTGAATCCTGGTCACACTGATGACTGGTGGAGTTCCCAGAGAGTGCAAGGATTAGAGTATCAGTCTGTGAAGTTTTACCACAAGTTCAGAGAGATCTGGAAAAGGGTGCATGCATTAGTTAATGCCTTTACTCTTCCTTTCCCTTCAGCCCAGTCTTTATGTCACTGTTAACACCTCAAACTTGGCCATCAGAGCTGTTTGCCAGAGTCATAGCAGTGTTGCAGCTGTGACAGCCTGAGGATATGTGAAGCAGAACTGATAAGGAGAGATAACAACTTCTAATAGACCAGCTAATATTAGTAGGGAAAACAAACAGGCTGTCAGGCTCAAGTGCTTCCTTGTGTCTCCTGTTTGCCAGGGCCTGTCCCCAGCATCCTGGGCATTCAAGAACAAGGATTTGCACCTTCAGGGCACAAAGCTCTTGCTGACCAGGATTAAGGACCAGCTCCTTAAGCTCTGCTAAGGCCAAGTGATCATTGCCAAGCAGGCAATACTCATGCATTCTGAGGGAGAAACCTTTTTTTTTTTATCCCCATACATGGTTTCTTAAATCAGACCCTAATCAGGGTCAGATGGCTCCTGGGGAGATTCACAAGCTGCCTCTCTTTCCTCTGTTTTGCTGTAATAAAGGAAAGGAGAGGATCTCTTTAGCAATTACTAGGCTTTTCCTAATCCTTCTAGGAGACGTGTCTGTGAACTATATCTTCCTTAGCCCCACTGGTGTGTGTCTTCAGGGAGGCCTAGAATTGCCACAAAATGGTGGAAGGTCCAGCAAAATAGGAAAACTGACAGCATTATAAAAAAAAGGCATCTGAGTGGTGGCATTGTGCATAGTCTTGAATGGAGTTCTAAATACATGTTTATGAATGTGCCAGCACAACACCTGCTAAATGAGAGACATAAGCAGGGAGAGGAGCAGGCCAAAAGGTGGTTGCATAGTGGAGGTACCCAAGGATATTGGTTTCACACATGAGACAACTGCAGAAAGGGAGAGACAGACACAAGTATGTCCCTATTACTACTTTGCTTGCTGCATGCAACCACATGCAAACTTCCAGTGAAAGTTCTGTGGAGCCATTAGGATTGCACATCATCCAGTCATGGGAAAAGGCTTTTTCACAACCTACCATGTGAATGGAAACACCTCGTGATACACCCTGCTGTGCCCTGGGTTCTCTTTGATCCCAGCAGCATGAGGGAGATGTCTCCTTCTTCTGCACTGCTTCTCTTGGCCCCACACGTCTCAGCTTTGACCATAGGGCTGGCTGTGCCACTAGAACACCTCCTCCTGACTTGGACCCTCTGTCTCCTCTCTCCATAACTTCTTGCAGGAAGGAAATAATCTCTTGTAGCTTGATATTTTTTTGTCTTTTTTTAGGGGTGATTGGAGAGGGGAAACAAGGTGATTTTATTTTTTATGATCTTCCACCCTTTTGTCTACTTTATAACCTTGACCTGCAGGAGAGTTCTTGTAGGAGGAGACCAGGAAGACTATGATGTCCAGTACTGGGCAACAAGAGGAGTTAGATTGATGTGTAATGCAGTGAGTTTTTATTTGGAAAACATTGTCACTCCAGTGTTTCCCATCCTGCACAGGCAGTGACTCAGTTGGTCTCATGCATGTTGAAGATCAGGGGCTAAATGGGAATTGGATTTAGCATGTCCTGCTGTATCAGCTGTCAGCTGGTACACATGGTTTCCAGAAGCTCACAATTTACCAAAACATGTGCCTAGAGCTGAGCAGAGGATTCACATTTCATCTGTCACTGGATTATTAGTTTGCTTTTTGAGGTAGTGTGGCTGTGGGTGAAGATTTGTAACAGATCAAGTGCCAAAACTACCAAAAAATGGGGAGCTGATGTTTTCAATGCATCACTTGCAGACGGAGCTACTGACAGCCAAGTACTTGAGCAGATAAACTGATCCCCTTCCCTAAGTCCTGTCATTGCTTGCTGGTCCAGAGCAGAGCGAGTTAACCTGCTATGAATGGCCCTCTGCTAACCCATATTGCACATTGTGCCTTAGACACATGCTAATCCTTAGTACAGACCAACACCTTCATCATGTCTTAAAATATGAAAGCATTTGCCAGTGCATTTGGAATGCCAAAGTCAGGATTCCATCCACCACCTTAAGGGTTTTTTTTAACTGATCAGTGCAGAATAAATTTGCCCCATTTCCCTGCACTAGATCATCAGCATTTCCACTCGTGCTGTGTTTGGAGGGCAGACTCCATGCCCCCCAGGAAGGACTTGGGAGTGACAAGTAGCAAAGACAGGCTCTGGCCTGGTCAAAGCCATGCAAAGCCATGCAGAGTCATGTTGCCTTCTGCACTTCCAGGAGAAGCAGCTTCTCTAATGCCTGAAATGCCTGACTACAAAACTCAGTATTTCCCCCTAACAGTTACAGAGCATGGAAGTTTCAAAGCTAAAATCTGGAAACTAAAAAAGCATCTTAGATGCTTCCCTCCCTGCCCCCCTTTCTTAAGTGGAGTTGAGGATTACCACATTTGGTTGCATAGTAATTTCCCCCTGTCTGAGCTTTTAGTAGTTAATTAGTCAGGGATTTGAGGGAAAAGATGTCTAAACTGTTGAATATTTGCTTACTGGTCCACAAATATGTTCTATATTTGGCTTTCATTTTCTATATCTATATTCACTGACCATGGGTAGGAAGGGTACGAGAACCTAGCATGTGGTTAGCAAGGAGATCACCAATGCTAGTCCCAACACATTATGCAGAACCTCTTCCATCCAACTAAAGGGATTCAGATATTTCTCTCTTTGAACTGCTTTTCCCTCACTCCACGTCTCGGGCAAAGCACGTCTGTAACCCTCAGTGTGGCTCCAAAGTCGTTCAGAGCTGAGGAGTATAAGAGATCTGCCTTCATTCAGTACTCAAAATCAAAACCATCCAGGTTGTTAACACCAGCCTCTGAGCCATGTAACAACCTGCTCCAGCTGGCTCAGCCAGAGCCTTTTAAAGCTACTGTTTCTCAACAAGCTTTGTAAAACCTTTGTCTGCTTCAAGATTTGTAGGTGAATCATGCAATACAGAGGCTCATTTATTTACTAGTGTCTTCCACCAAAACTCTTTGCACAGGGAGAGGGAAAATCCCAAGGATTCCTGGACTAAGAGGCAAATCCAGCTTTAAATGGAGGACATGCCCTGATGATATAGATATCTACAGATGCATCTTTCAAAGCACAGCTTCTTTTATTTTTTTTTTAGCCCAGTATATACTTTGTTGAGATGCACCTTATCCTTTGCAAGATACCTTCACTTCTTTCTCCATCCCTCTCCTTTCTCTACCCTAGAAAGGGCCACAGAACATTTTTTCCCTAGTACAGATATCACTGAAGGAGCCCTTCCAACTTTACAAGCTTCCCAGCTTATTTTTTTCTTTCAGACACCAGCTCACAGCATTGTGATGAGTGGGTGCTAATTATGGAGAACTACATTTCAACAACAGAGCTGTACTGCTGGTGAATACAGAAAAATTGCTCATTAGAGCAGCATGGTATTTAGTCAGATTGGCTTCCCTAGGTATTAATATTCTGGCATGAAAGCAGACTGGCAGTGTAATACTTGAATAAAATGATCTCAAGATAATATATACAGAAGGACTCATAAAACTGTTGTGCAGCCTGTGGGGTTTGCTTGGCATTTCTGCTGGGGGGTCCCACATGCTGTTTTTGCAAAAAACCTCTTCCTTGGATTTCAGTAACTTAGATATACGATTTCTTGCTGTTTGGTTATTTGTTTGTTTGTTTTTAAATAAGATGCATCTCACAGGGCATAGTGCATCATGAAACATGCCAAACCATGAGCATGAAACCCTGTGAAGTTTTGCTTCCAGATTACAAAAAAAAAAAAAGAAAGTGTAGGGGCCAAAACTTTATTCTATGAAGTTTTGAGAAGAGAAGGATTAAGGAAGCCCTTGTTACCATGTTCCGGTACTTAAAGGGTGGCTGCCAAGAAGATGGAGACTCCCTTTTTACAAGGAGTCACATGGAAAAGACAAAGGGTAGTGGGTACAGGTTACTCCTGAGGTGATTCCAAGTGGAGTCCAGAATAAAATGTTTCACCATTAAAACAATTGGACATGGAAATAATCTCCCACGGGAAGTGGTGGATTCCCCTACACTGGACAGTTTTAAGTCTGAGCTTGACGGGGTACTGAGTCATTTCATATAAACGATGTTATTACCTAGAAAGGTTGGACCAGATGATCCTTGAGGTCCCTTCCAACCTTCTATGGTGTGATTTTCCCAGACATGCAACTTTTAGCCAGGTTGTTTGGCACAACCATGCTGTGTCCATGGTGCAGGTGACATGGCTGGCTGCTTGATGGCTCTCTCTGCACTGCCTGTGCAATGTTGAAGCCACCCGGGAAAATGCTTTGTTTGCACCTGTTGCACAGAATAATGTAATAAAGGAAGCTCAGCAAAAGCTGGTGCTTGAACACAAAAGCATTCTGGAAGCTTCGTGTGCCTTGTTTTACTGCAGGGAGACTGTGAGGTTGGCAGAAGCATCAAGCTTTTCCTTGTGCAGTTTTATGAGCAGCAAAACCAGATGCTAAGGTTTGGGATCAGGATGCTGCACACAGAAGTGTCTTTGCTTGGATTTGGCTCTCTGGGCCTCCTTCTACAGCAGCAGGGACATCTCCAGCTTCCTGCTTGGCTTTGCAGAGCTGCCCACATCTCCAAGGCTGTACTGGGAGAGCCAGCTGCTCTGCTGGGTGCGTGGGCTGGTGCTGGTGTCTGTGCAGCTGGGGGAGTTGCTGCCACAGAAGCCATAGCCACAGGGAATTCCTCAATCCCACGTCCTTCCCACTTCCACCTCTGAGTTTACAGCAGAAACAGGTGCTCCAGTGTTCTTACTTAAGTGATATAAACATACACTTAAAGGACATAACTTTTCAGTGGACACTAGTGCTCATCTATTCACACATGTCAGTTTCCTTTCCTACAACCCTCTGGGCTCCTCCTTTGTCTTGAACCCCAGCTTTTGCTAATTAGCTTGGCTTTATCTGATTAGCACCCAAATGAGAGTGCCTCTCTCAGCTTGCAAAGAGCCAAAAGCTGATAATTCATGTGCAGGAGCAGGGCAGATCTCTTCTGTGCAGCTTCTGTAGTGTGTTCTCACCTCTGTGCACTGGGAAGATGTGTGAATGTGTCCTCGTGCTGGTGTTACTCTGTTGATTAATCCAGAAGCTGGACATCTGCACCAAACCATCACTGTCTCATCTAACCTTTTCCTGTGAGTTTACTCTGTGTGTATTACTTCTTATTTTTTATTTTCTTTAAAAAAAAAAGAATAGTTATGGTCTTTTGCCTGTAGTTTGCCTTGGGAAATAGAGTGTGTCCTACATCCATGTCTATTTTAAGCCTCTGCTCTGTTGCCTGCTGCCAGCTGGGGACATGGCTAGAAGGTGCAATGGTTTCATGTTATAAGAAGAAACACTGGATGTTTCTAGGGAGCCTGTAACTGAGAGATCCTATATATGTTTATAACCCAGAATATTATGCTTTTAGGGATAGTACTCATCTGATTTTAGTATTTTAAAAGCTGGCACTCTGGTTTTACTGAATCGTATAAGGTCTGTTTGCAGACAAGGGAGAAAAAAGCACACACAGAAAGCAAATTATTGTGTTTCCCATGTTTGTATTAAGTTAAGAATCTCTCTTCTCTTTGTGTTAGTTCTGCTCAGACTTACTTGGCTTTGTGCAGGGAGCAGTAGATACTATGTTACATTAATGCTAAGAGAAAAAAGTAATCTGTATTTACTTAGTGCAGACCAGTGAAAAGTCATCAGGATTTTTCCTGTAGAAGGTCTAGGGAGTTTTCATGACTGTGGCTCTCTGCAGAAGCCAGCAGAGCCCAACAGAGAAGTGATGTCTGCATGTTGCTGGACATTTATGCTTGTGAGTAGCAAATATGATTGTTTCAGTTCAAAGTGCACCTGCATGGTTTCTTTTTTTCCTAATTTTGTGGAGAGGGGAGACTGAAATGAGCTCCCACTTCCTTGCAGTAGGTGATAAATACCTGCAGTGCAGGTCAGAAAAGCATGAGGATGAATTTCAATGGGGTGGAAGCAAAGAGCATTCTGGAGGAGGAATCTTACAGATGCCTTTCTTAACATTGTGCATCTCCTGGTCATGCCTGTGAGGCATGAGCTGGATCATTATCATTCTGACTACTTAGTTGTGTTCCCATATCTGTGGTTACTCGGGTGGGCTGATTGGGTGGGTTACTTGGTTTTAGCTAAATTCCAGTTTAAGAAAGAATTTGGGTCAGAACTGGTTCTAGATGGAAGTCCAGGGGTCTGGCTCCACCCCATGTGTGCACTGGCCCCATCCCAGAAAGTTTTATGCCCTTGGACACTCCTGGGTGTTCTCCTGCCACTACTCTGGGTGCAGAGTCTTAGGTGATATGCTTCACAGTAGCTGCTATGCTGCATGGCATGGTGCTTCTGTTCATAGATGCAACCAGAAAAGGTGTAAAAAGACCCACCCCAGCAACCACAGCAACAACAAACAAAACAAACAAGCAAAACCCCAAAAAACCCAGCAAAAACTGTATGACTAGAGATGGATCAAGAGGAATCCCATTGCAAATACTGCTGTCTGGACTTGTTTTTTGTTTGTTTGTTTTGTTTTGTTTTTAGTGCTGTGGCCTGGTCGACAAGAGTACATAAATGTGACCCTTTAGCTCAAAAATGAACACTACTTGGTAAACCTGGCATAAGTGCAAGTTGTTCCATGGTTTAGGGTGTGGATTTTCTCTGTAGTGTTTCTCTTTTGGTTAAACAGCTCTTAGCTTCACAAGAGCTGGGTGGTCAGTGGGTCAGAGCTGATGGTGAGAAACTGCAGTGTGAGATTGCTGCTCCAGTGCAAGGTCTGAAGGTCAAAAATGCTCCTTCTTCCCTTGCTTCTAGTTCCTCTTCATATCTGATGGCTTCTACTGTTCCTCTACCTGCAGTGATGGACAAATCTGTCTCCCTGGGTTTAAGCCAAAGCACTAGAAATAGTGGGGAAGGATTGTATGACTTTTAGTGAGCTTGTCCTGGTGAGTAAAGAGGCTAGAAGAGCAGTGCTACAAGTAGGTTTGGACCAGGTGAGATGGGGGGGGGGGCAGTCAATATTTGGATTGGTGTTGTCCTGTGCCTCATCAAGTAGGCTGTGAGTTAAAGAAAGGAACACCCTTGTGCCTGTCCAGTGTGCACTGTTCATGTGTTACCACCCCATACTCTGAATGGTCTTTTACCACGTTTGGTGATTCTACTCTTTCTCTTCCTGAGGATGTTCAAAACAACTTGCAAACATGGAGCTCACCTCTGAGTTTGAAGAGGAGGAGAACTTTCTGAAACAGTTTTCCATCCATTTTCATCTAATATTTAAGATGCAGCATGAAAGTTGAACTTCCTGCAGTAGCACTGCAGAGAGAATTTTGTCTTGATTTTAAAATTAGCCATTTTAAGCTTATTGTTTTATGCATCATCAAATGGCCTTAGCCTCAGTAAGAACACTGTATATTATTAATATACATCATTAATTTATTAGTGGCATTGGGCAAGTGAAAGCACTTAATTCATTGCCCTGTCCTTAAAGTTGGACAAGTCAGATTGTAATAAAATTGTGATGGGGAGAAAAGCCATTTTGGAACAGAGCTGTGGTCCCACTCTTGTGTTCTTCAAACAGCTTTTTTTTTGGGGGGGTGAGGGTGTAGTTGGGGTGGGTGGGTGTCACATCTCCAGCTCAGCACACAGCACAACAGAGTCTGGAGGTACTTGACTTGCTGTCTGAAAGCTATAGGTTCAGTTTTGGCACCCAGGCCACCTGCAGAGAGGCTGGGAAACCCAAATAGATGCTAAAGCAGCTGATTTGGGTTGTGGAAAAGGGGTGGGGTGGGGGTCTCCC
>NW_009953726.1:3291560-3300310 GCF_000747805.2 Chaetura pelagica
GATACAGCCCACATCCCAGTGGGTATTTCGCCCTGTGTGCAGCCAATCAGAGATGAAAAGTGCTAGTGTTTGAGGCAGGCCTCCAAGGCAGAGGACCTTGATTTCAGTTTCTGTTCATATGCTGGTTTATTTATAAGCTATTAAAGATGTATAAAGTGATTTTTGGAGCAGGCAATGGAGCCTGTGCCTCTCTGCTTCCAAGCGTGTGGTCTGACTGCTTACAGGCTGCTGCTTGCTTTCCTCTGTGAGGTGTTGAAAAGTGCTAGTGTTTGAGGCAGGCCTCCAAGGCAGAGGACCTTGATTTCAGTTTCTGTTCATATGCTGGTTTATTTATAAGCTATTAAAGATGTATAAAGTGATTTTTGGAGCAGGCAATGGAGCCTGTGCCTCTCTGCTTCCAAGCGTGTGGTCTGACTGCTTACAGGCTGCTGCTTGCTTTCCTCTGTGAGGTGTTTTTGTCAGATCCTCCCATGCTGGACACTGTAGTTGTTCTGTTGACAGGAAGATTGAACCTTTGTAGGGTATAGCTTAGCTAAGGTGATGAGCAGCACAACATATATTTTAGGTTTTTTTAGGCTGAAAGGAAACATATTCTGGTAAATCACCACCCTTTCTGTGCAGGGTGTTCACATAACACTTCCCACCAGATTTGCTGGTATTTGTATTTACATTGACTGGAGATGGCTCAGTCTCCACTGTTGGCTTTGTGGGCAAGTGACACTAATTTAAGGGTACTTTTGATACAACTTGTCTGTGCAAAAGAGTAGCCATTTCAACAGTAGATGCATATTCCTTCCCTCTACAATTATTTTGCTGCTCACATCCTGCTTGGTTATGGCATCCTGAAAATGAGTTTCCTTGTCGTTGGTTTGCAAATGCAGTTAAAAAGAAAATGTAAACAGAAGGGTGGCTGCAGCTGAAGGTGCACTTGTTCCTCTCTGGCAGGAATGTCATTTACAAAAATGTGTGATATTGTAGCAAGGCTGCCTTTTAAAAACAAAAACTGCTTAATGGGCATCACGATTCTTCAGAGTTGTTTGTTCTGGGCTGTTGTTGCAGATATTGAGCTGTGACATCTGAATTGAACTGATGGTGCTTTCAACTATCCTCCTTGAACTAACACAGACAGATACACCATTGTGACAAATGGCATGGCTTTAAAGGCTTGAAGAATGCACTGCACAAAAACCTGATGGCCCTGAACCTTAGAAAAGGCATTTTGTAAATTCATTTTTAAAGTCTTTTCAGTTTGCTGCAGGATCCTCAGCATCACTTACAGCTGGACATGGGACATCTAGAGAAGTGCTATAGATGTGCCAGTGCGAACAGCCAACAACAGATAATTCTAAGCTCTTAGATAAATGAGGGTGCACGAGGCAAATAAAGAGTATTACCAGTGTGTGATTTTATTGTTGTAAAAGCCATTGTAGTAAAAGTTATGGTAATCCCTGGTGTTCTTGCTCCAAAGCCTCTTGGAGTCTGCATAACAGCTCCATTGAAGTTCAGCAGCCTTTGAATCAGGTTTCACATTGTAGGATGGTACTGATGAAAACCTGGTGCTCCAAAGCTTTCTTCAGAAATCTCTCTCCCTGCTCTCTTCCTATTCTCATGGCAGTTGCAAACACTGACACCACCTGAGTTTAGAAAGTTTTCTTAGATTTACTGATGAAAAGGACTGTCTCAGAATGAGATATTATTATTTCACCGTCATATGTCAGGTTAGTGGGTTACAAAGTCTGTGCTACAATGAGGAGCTTGCTGCCTTGCATGTCTGTATGAACCCATTCACCTCTGCTTTTAACTTGTGATGATGAACCAGCTTTCCTTTTGGGGGAAAAAACCCTATTATAATCCCCTCCCTGTTGCTGCTGCTTTATCTAAATGCAAGAGCAATGCTCTAAAGGAGCTTTTTAAATGGTAAAAGTTGCCTTTTGGGAGGCCTTGGGTCTGTTCTGAACATGGTGCTGCAACAGATACATGCAAAGCCCCAGCAGTATTTAATGTGTGGCTGTAAATCTCATGTTTTCCCACCATGAAATGGGAAGTGTAACAGCTTTCCTGGACTTGCCCTGTCTGCCCAATGAGTGCAGCACTGGATTGCTGGTGAGGAAGCAGGCTGGAGGCTGTCCCTGCTCTGACATGCCTGGATTTTGCTCCATGATGCCTTTCCACAAAGCTGGCTGTGCTTCTCTGTGGTGAGCAGTGCTGGAGCTGTTTGTGAGCAGCCTGATGGAGCCCATGGCTGTCTCTGTTTCCTTCACTGAACAGCAGGCTGTTTGTTAGCTGCTTTTTTTTAAAACTGATTTTCTTGCTGGTGTTGCCAGTGACTTGGTGACACATAGAAATGCATTTTCCAATTCTGTTCTACCAACAAATCCCATTATTGGCTGATTGGGGAGCTCCCATCCTGCACTTAGCAGAGGGACAGCATTGATTCAGTGCAGCTCTTCCTGAGGCTGAATTAAAAGAGCAAGCTCTCAAGCAGCAATTCTTCTCCTTGTTTAATAATGTCTATGGGAAAATTCCCAGCACTGAGCACAGGCTTCCTGTCTGCCTCTGTGCTGTTCAGATCCTCCCAGGGGATCTTGTTGCTAGAATGTGCCATTTCTGGGATAACTCCTGTAGAAACTTAGTAATTCCTCCCCTGTTCTGTTCCTAGAGGGGATGGAGGTGACCTGGCTGAAAGCTTTAGTTGGGGTAGGAACGATTCAGAGTGCCTTCACCGAATTTTCAGTTGGGTCTCAAATATGTGCATGCCTGCAAAACTAGGATCTCCTTCCTAAAAATCACTACAGATAAAAATACATTTTGCACCAGACCGTGGCTCTCAGTTTGCTGCAGTCATGCAGCTGGGTGCAGAGAAGCTTTGGTATATTGGCTTATGATCAGCTAAATACTGTGCTGAGCTGTCCCCTTACAGAGACACCCAAGCCTACTGCATCTGCATTTTTATGTTATAGACCTGCTGGTTAGGTAGCTCTGCATGAAATATATCCCCAGCCTGTGTGCACTGCAAACAGAGAACATGGGGGTTGTTGCTTTGGAGGACAATATAGATGAGGTGATACTGTGGGTTATTTACAGCTTCTCAGAGCACAGCAGACAGCATGTAATTAAAGCAATTGGCTCTGATGATAAAGAGAGGACAACCTTGTCAATCACTGTGTCAGAAAGGCAAGAAAATACATGGCTGATGGGCTCTAGAGAGAGGAGATGATGCTTTTGGAGAGGGAAGCAGGATGTATTTGTGTCTTGCTTTCATTATGGATGGAAGAGGAAATGCTGCATTAACAGGAAGGTATTGAACAGCCACTAACTGAAGCTTTTTAAGCTAAAAGGGTCAGGAAGAGAATGGGCCAGAGATTTTTGGGATTGGGGAAAGCTGAATCTGAACCCCCTCTGGAGCACAGAAGACAGAAAGGGCTGGGAAATAAAACAAATGTGATGGTGGGACTTGTAAATATGGCAAATGAAGCAGGGTTAGCCTCCAGTTGAACAAAGGGAAGGCTCTGGCAGCCCACTGAGATGGACACAAACTTGCTGTGATTTTTTGCAGGCAATCCCCATCTCAGTCTTGTCCTTAATCCTGTAGAGAAAGAAGAGCAGCCTCTGGTCTGGAGGCAGTTCTCCTGGGTTCACCTCCTGATGGCTGTGCTCCTGTGCACCTGGTTTGCAGCTATTTCATTCAGCAATTCTGTATTTGGCTGGCTGGTTCTGCAAGGTGTTTGTATAGGATTTGTCAGTGCCAGAGATGGTGTTGGATACAAAGACCAATGGATACCTTGGAGTGTGAGGTTAGTGGAAAACATTATGTCAGTGGGCCTGGTGATCTCTGATAAAAAGAGAGCAGTGAAAATGTAAAAAACCAAAAAAATTAAAAAATTGTATCAAGGTCTGCTAGGTGAAGAAATAGCCAGAGGGCTGACATAACCTGAGAGCAAGAAAGTTCTTTGGGAGGGCTGGAAACTGGAGAAGGAAGAGCCTGTGTTGAATTGATTTATGGGCAGTAAAGACCTCAGTTTAGCCTGTGAATCACATATTCTTGCAAAGCATAGGCTTGTATTCTGGCTGCTTCTGTGTTTTATGTTAAACATGCAATTAAGAGGTCTGAGTAAGAATCTGTGGGCTCTGCAGAGGTAAGCAAGTTGGTGCAAATCAAGTCTACAGAGTTGGAAACTCCAGCACAAAGGTTGGAGGAAAGTGCAGGGCAACATAGACTGAAGACTGAAGCCCATGTTCGTATGATCTTCCAGCCAGGGGTGCCACTGACTCTCCTGGAGGTTGGCCAGGCTGCTTTAGCACCTTCTGAAAGCTGGGACATGAAAGCTGTCAAGAAACACAGTTCACAGCTTGCTGGTGATGGTGCTGTGCTGAGTGTTGGGAGACCCCAGCCAGATGCTTTTGGCTTGGAGTTGGGTGTGGGGTGGGGAATCTTGTCATGGGTGCTAAAGAAATACTGTCCAATGTGATAGTTTACAAAATCTGGCTGTAAATGTTGCCCATTGCCCTCTGATGCAAGTGGGATAGAAAGGACCAGGGATGGGGGAGCATCTACAACCCCAGAGCAGCAGTGGATGGGCTCCCTGGGTCTCCAGGCATGCAGTGAAGGTGGCAGCAGGTGATGTCCCATTGGGATGAATGTCTCCCTCTAAAATTTGCAGAGATAAGTGGGGGCAGGAAGCCTCCACTGCTGCCTCTGATCTGCACCCTCTTTGCCCAAGAGCTAGCAAAGGCTACTTCTCTGCCTGCCTTGGGGGGTGAGCCTGGCTTGCTAGGCCCTTCCCTGCAAATTAGGCTGGTGGCTTTGCCAGAAATGACATCATTTGTTAGGCAGATTTCTTCATTAGGAAGCTTTCTAATCTCAGACATGAGCAACACAGAAACTCTCCCCACCCCCTGAGCACTGGGAGAGCTGAGCTGCCTTGCCAGTCTCTGCAGTGCACTTTGCTTATTTATCATTCATGGCATCATGTTTGTTTTATGACAAATGAACTTAATTATGATTTTCACAGTGGAATACACAGGAAAATACCCAGGATAACCATAGCTGTAGGTACAGAAAACCAAACTTAATTTAGAAAGGATTTACAAGAGCAGGTCTAAGCAGCTGAAGAATTGAATAAACCCAATAAAAAGACTCAGTTATATGTAATTCTTCATGCTGGAACAACAGCCTCGTGAGATAGGATGGTGCTCAGATTCTGCATTAAACTTTTTTCTCCTCTGCTTAATGCTGAACCAAATCACTATCATTGTTGCTGAAAAGTGCATTCAGGCGTTAAGAATATTACCCTCCCCCCCTCCAGAGTGTTGCACAGTGAAGGAAGGTAGGAATTGCTGATCATTTATTAATGCTCTGCTCCATTGTGGTCTTAATCTCAAACAGATGGGCCAGGATGCTCTGGCTAAAATTCCATGTGAGCCTGCTGACTTGCACAGAGCTTTGCATTTCAAGGACGGTGATGCAGAGACTGGGCCAGAGCACTGAGTATGATGGGCATCCAGAAATGTGATCCCAGAAATTTTAGAGGCTGAGAATGAATCACTTCATCTTGGGAGAGAAAGGGTTATGCATGTAGGTGTGCATGCAGACCTATGGATGTGCTTTTCAGAGTAGTTTGGTTTTGATTTTCCAATATGCTATCAAGGCCATGGAGATGATCAGAGGGCTGAAGCACCTTTCCTGTGAAGGCTGAGAGAGTTGGGGTTGTTCAGTCTGGAGAAGACAGGGGTCTGGGGAGCCTTTATAGTGGCCTGAAAGGGCTACAGAAAAGCAAGGGAGGGGCTTTTTACAAGGGCTTGTAGTGAGAGGACATGGGGTAATGGATTAAAACTTGAAGAAATTCTTTCCAGTGAGGGTGGTGAGAGCCTGGAACAGGTTGCTCAGAGAAGCTGTGGCTGCCCCATCCCTGGCAGTGTTGAAGGGCAGGTTAGATGGGGCTCTGAGCAGCCTGGGCTGGTGGGAGGTGTCCCTGTCCATGCAGGGGGGTTGGAACTAGATGATCTGTAAGGTCCCTTCCAGCCCAAAACAGTCTGTGATTCTAAGATAGATTGGGTGCCTGTGCTTAAGAGGGAACCTCCTTGCTTGACCCTGACAGTGCTGCCTGCTTCCAATTTCCACCTCATTTCTGACCCTTAGAGGTATTTTTCTTCCTCTCATGATACCAGAGTCAAAATTATGGTAATTGAACCAGGCAGAATAATGCTTCAGAAACAAACCTGCTGCTATCAGTGTATTTTCATGCTACTCCAGCCAAACAAAATCTCTGCACTGCTCTAAAATTCATTTCTGTGTGTAGAAACATCATTAGAGAGTGGCTTTAAGCACATAACATTAAAGAAGAAAACAGCAGAACCTTCCCAGAGCGTGGCACTAGGCATCCTGGACTCTCCAGGAGATTTAGTGTCAGGGTATGGAGAGTGTTCCTTAGGAGACTAGAGACAGTAATTTGTTCAGTCTAGCAAAATGAGAGCTGCAAGAAACGATTGCTTCCCATAAATATTTTCAAGGGGCAAAAGCTGATGCTGACAGAAGAAGTAATGGATCTAGGTTGGTGATGAATAAATTCATGCAGTAAATTTAGGAGGCTCCTAAACACCAGAGAAGTCATGTTGTGAAATGGCTTTCTAAGGGGCGTAAGGTGTCAAAAGTAAAATTGCTTTATAAGACAGAGGTTGATATCCTGAAAAAGGCCCTGTGACAGTGTTAACCACTGGGGCAAGGGATGGCTCTTCCTTGTGATCCAAACATTTCCTGCTTCCAGCTTTCCATTTTTTTGACAACTTGCTCCTTTGCCCACAAAGTGTCCCTAAAATGCATCAGAAGAAGGTGGCAGCTGTGTGACTGGGCAGCTTGGCTCCAAAAGTATGGCTGCTTGGTTCAAAGGTGTTGTAGCTGGAGACAAACAGAATGGCTTTGTCCCATCAGATGACCCCAAAGAGTGCAGCTGAGAAGCAAGATCAGGAAGAAACAAGTCATAGTGGGGCTGGAGAGGTCAGGAGCTCACAGTGCATTGCCTTGCAGTGTGCAAGCCCTTTTCCCCTGCACATATGGGAGATGTTTACCCTGCTTCCATAGGTTTATTTTTTAGGGCTGAAGTGCTGGTGAGCAGAAGAGACCTTCAGCTTTTTCCAAGGCTAGCAGCAAGCCTCACATCTGAGGTATCCAGGCTTGCTCTTTAGGTGTGGCATCAAGGCAGACAGTGTTTGAAGGTCTGCAAGAGATCACGCTCATATCTCAAATCCATAAGGGCTTTGTTTCTGTGTTGCTGTTGTTCTGCATGGCTTTGCAGGGGATGAGTTACAGAGGAGTACCACAGGACAGGCCAGTTCCCATCTGGGCATGAGTGTATTCTCCACTTTCTGGGCGTGCATGATCCATTGAATTCACTAAGAGTATGTTCCTTCAACCTTCAAGCAACACTTTTGCATCCATGACAGCCTCTCTTGCTGAGCCTAAGCCCTGCCTGAAGTTTAGCACTACTACTGTTGCATTTCCTCCCAGCTTCACCCTCTTAATATCTCCCTGCATCCCTAGCATGCTCCTCTGGCCATGGGACACACCCCAACCTGCTAACTTCATTAAAGCCATCTCTGCTGCAATCAGGACCTCTGGGGTCTCAATCCCAGAGATGTTGGGAATGGATCAGAATTGGGAAACCTATACATTTTTAAAGCAAGAATCTCTATCTTCTGAAAGGGAAGTGAAGGGACTTGGGAGCCTCACATCAATTTAATTAGTATAAACTCTGCAAGAACTCAGCCTGCACATCACCAGTCTTTTTAGTGTCTGGACTCTCAGGAGGATGCATCTCTGTCAGTCCAACTGCTATAAATTCAGCATGACTGCCTATAGGATACAGTTGAGTGAAGCTGGATTGCAGATGGACAAAAGTTTTTGGTTTTACCTCTCATAAAAGTCAAAATGTATCCATGTCCTATTTCATACATTTCCAGGTGACTAAGGCTGCTATTTGAGGTAATCAGTAAATGTAGCAGCCAAACATATAATAACATATAATCAAAAGATGGTTGTGTGACTACTGCCAAACCTTGTTTTAGCTCCTGTGTCCACAGCCACCTCCCAGAGAGGGGGACAGATGCTTTCCAAAACTGGTTGCCTGCATGATATAGTTTGGTCAAATTGCACATGGCCCAGAGGAGGTGCTGGTCATGGGCTGGTAGAAATGGCTTTGTGAATCTCCATGTGTTAATACTCCATGCAGTGCCACTCTTCCAGCATGAAGTAAGAGCAGCCTTTAGGAGGGCTAAGTCATGTCAACCTCAAGCAGCCATAAGGGGAGGAAACTTGAGCTGATCTTTGGTCAGGCTCAGTCTCTGCCTGCTTTGTTGTCCTGCCCAGGAAGAGATCAGTGGCTTATACAAATGCCTGGGTTCTTCCTACTATAACTGGATAAATCAATGGCAGCTGATGCTTATAGAGAAGGGCAGAGCAGCTGTAATGTGCAGGGAACAGGACATAACAGCTTATTTGACTGATTCAAGCACAAGAATGACACTGGGGGGGAAGGCTCAGCCTTAAATCAGCACATTTCTGTCTTAAACTAATCCCCTCCCTGCCCAGTGTTTCCAGCTGCAGTTGTGTTAACCAGCAGCATCCCAGCCCTGCTGGTGGGGATGGCAGCACAGAGCAAAACCTCCTGCCTCCCTGCTCCTTCCAGCAGCATCTCTGCTCCACACAGGGTCCTCACAACGGATGTGGAGGAAAAGAAAAAATAGGAACAGCCTGG
>NW_009953726.1:3300503-3306312 GCF_000747805.2 Chaetura pelagica
GTCACAGACTATCATCTAGCAAGCTGGTGTGCAGGACACTGCATGGCTATGTTGCCAGAAGGAGATGCCTTGGTCCAGGCAGCAGGACCTGTCCAACCGTTCGTATGTTGACAACGTTCCTTGGTCTTTATGCACATATTGTTCCTTTGCTGCTCCAGACTGGAAAAGCTCCTTCCCTGCAGAAAGGCAGATAAAATGCCTGAGCCATGCAGGGCTCCCGGCCATCGCCTCCTTGTTCACTCCCAAACATCCTCTTCTTTGGGGCTGTGTGTGCATCTGAGAATAGCTCCTTGCCACAGCCTCCTCCGCAGGAACAGTTATTTATTCATAGGCATTGCATTTGCTCTGATAGTCTTTCTGAATTCATTCTAAAAAGAGATTCGCCTTGTACCAGGCCCTTCCAGCAAAATGGAAAAGAAAAAAGCTCCTAGTGTGCTTTTTTACATGGTTAAAAATAGTGTCCCAGAAATGCAGATGGATAAACATGAGTGAGGAAGTGTAGGTCGAATGTAGTAACCTTCAGACTACATACAGACAGGTGTGTGTCTATTCTAGCACTTCTAAAATTTCTTCTGTCTTTTCTAACCCATTTCATACTTCAGTCTCTGCTTGCTTCTTTACTTCTGGTGTTCTTTGTTCCCATCTCTTTAATTCCTCTGCATCCTTATTTAATTCTCAGCTCTACCTCTCTCTCTCACACCACACATCAGTGTCCTTTTCCCCCTCTGCTTTGCACCCTGCTCCCATACACTCTGCCTTTTCCCTCTTTCCCACTGCCTCTCCCTGTGCTTAGCACTGAACTCTTCTCCCCCTTCTCCCACTTGTCTCTGCATCCTTTTTGCTTCCTTCCTCAGCTGTTTCCTTCTCATCATCACAAGCCAAAATATGGTAGGTTGCTCTGCCCACGTAGCTCCTGGGGCAGGTGGGTGCCAAAGGCCTCTGGTACAGAGATGGCTAAAACCTATGTGGGAGGTTAAGAGCTGACTTGAGAGCTGGCTGAAAGACACAGAGACTGGGTAAACTGGGCTGGGAGATGAAGTGTGTTGCATCAAGGTGACCACCTGTGGTTGGGATGGAAAAGCCATTTCTGTTCTGCTCAAAGACCAATTTGGCCTCAGTCTGCAGCTTGGTGAGACCCACCTGGAGATACCCTGAGACAGGTCCAGACAAGGGGTGGGGGCTCTTGATTCCCAAAAGCAGGGGCCTGGCCCAAGTTGCCAGCACTGCCTTTGGCTTGGAAACTGGGATGGCAGCCCCAGGAGGTGTTTCACTGCATCCTGGGTGCAGAAAGATCCTGCTGGCATGGCTGTTTACACTTGTCACCTTTGTAAAAAAATCAGCATAAAATCCTTATGCCTTTATCTGATGTATTTAAGTGGATGAAAACACTAAAAATGAAGAGTCTGCCCATATGTTGTGAGTGTCTTACAGTGAGAGACCTGAATGTTTATCCACATGAAGGCCCCTTCACACTGCAAAACAGTGTTAAATGGCTTCAGGGTAAGTGGATGTTGAGCCACTAAGGCTATAAATAGCCTGTTGGAAATACTCTTCATGCAGTCTCCCATCTTCAGCTTCCCTCATTTCTCCTGTTTCCAGTTTTTCAGGGAGAAAAACACTGGCTATTGTCTTTAAACTGTTTCAGATTAGGCTGGAAGCTGTGTGGACCACGGAAGCCCTTTTTGTGTTATAGCCCCATGGCTCAAGTGGATATCTGCTGGCATGAGAAGGCATCAAACGCTATTTTAAAATTCCTCAAATTACTGTTTTCTTGTGGAAAGCCATAGCCTAATAAATTAGTTTTATTTAATTGCTGAAATACCATTTTCCTCCTGGAAGAGGAGTTTAGTGGAAGAAGGGAGTGACTTGTGTATTTGAGCAAACCCTGATTCTTCCTCTGTCCACTCCTCTCTGTCCATCCTCAGCCCTGCACTGGCTTAATTCACAGAATCACACAATTGTCAGAGTTGGAAGGGACCTTTAGAGATCATCTAGTCCAACTCCCCCACTAAAGGAGGATCACCTAGAGCACATCACTCAGGGCTGCATCCAGGTGGGTTTTGAGTGTCTCCAGAGAAGGGGACTCCATACCCTCCCTGGGCAGCAGTTTCATGTTTCCAAAGGAATGTGCACTGTTCTAAAATTTAACATCAGGTTTGAATGTTGATGGTTCTTTTTAGTAAAAGGGAAATGTTCAGGAAGGTATCCTAGAAAATTTAATCTCTTTAGACCCATACTCTAAAATTCTTGTCATCAATGGAGGGGAAAGGGGCTCAGATTTTCCTTGCTTGCTTGGGCTAACAAGAATATTCATTGCCTGCATTGTAGTTACAGCATATTTTGTTCATTGACTTCTGGAAAATACACACAGCAAGTTGCTGTGGGGAAGCAGCTTTAAACAGCAGCTGCTTTGAACAAGCTGGACCAGTTGGAAGTGGGGGGCATGTTGCTTGTAGCACTCAGCAACTCAGTGGTGCCCATAGTGCTGGGGAAAGATGGGACATAATTAATCCACCACTCAGATCACCTGGTTTTGGGAGCTATGGGGAATGGAAAGCCATGCAGGAAAAGATGGCTCTTACCCTGCTGCACAACTCCTTCCAATACATGGGATTTTGGGACACTGATTTCTAATAATACTCAATAGGATGTTACTATAGCAACTATATGATGTGGTGAATAATTTTCATGGGCTTAAATCCAAAACACTGGGAGTTAAGATGGGTCTGAGCGTGATCTAGGACTGCCTGTGAACTTTGGCTGTGTGGGTGCTATGCTGAAGGGGGTTTGACTTGGGAAGAAGATGAAAGATGCTTCTCTGAGTCTGAGGGGATCTGCAGCCTGTTAGATTCAGCTGGAGTGGGGTAGGGGAACTGAAGGCCACCCTGCAGAGTCCCCCACTTCCAGGAGGGACCTGAATGCACAGTGTTTCAGTTTGCTGTAAACCAGATCTGACATATAGCTTCAGGTCAAATTAAATTGATTTGACCTAGAATGATTTTTTTTGTTGTTGTTTTTGTATTTCACTTAAACATTTTTTTAAAAAAATCTGTTACAGCTCAGTTCCAAGCTGAGTTATTTCCCTTTAACTTTTTCTCTTGCCAGACCGAAGAGTCTCTTCTTTACCCAGATTTCATCTGAAGTGCTAATGTACAAGAGGCAAAATTTTGGCTATTGGCAGTGGTGTCAGATAAAACGTATCTGGAAGCCCCTCCCAGGGCAAAGCTGGAGTTCATTCCCTTCTAAGGCCCATCCAGATGTGCTGTGATGAGAAGACAGCATGTGGGCACACACTGTGCTCCCTATTCCCCTTCTCAACCCTTTTCTATCAAGAAATATACCTTGACATATAGCCTAATTTTATATCTTAACTTCAAGATATTGCTCTTTTTCTTCTCATCCTCTGTGACTGTGACTAATTTTCTCCCTTCACTTTTACTGGTACCTTGAGAGTATTTATAGACTGTTATCCTGTCCTCCTGCTCCCTCCTCCCTTCTCTACAATATAAATTTATCTCTGTTATTCTTTCCTCCAGACTGGTCCCAGGTGTCCTGCTCTTTAGTGCTTATGCCACCAGCATCTTCAATAGCTTCTCTGCAGCTTTCTGGGCTTTTCCTAAATGAAGAAAATGAAATATAAGAATTTGTACCAAGGGACAAGCTACAGATAAACAGTGGGAGTCTCTTCTCCCTGCCCTGCCCATCCTTGTATGGGACCTTCTTTGTTTCACATTGCAGGGTTAGTCCATGAGCTCTTGTTCCTTTTGCTGTCTATTCATGGGCCTCTTGTCTCCATTCCTGTCCTGTCTGGGTCATGCTCATTCACACTTGTACTCTGGGCTTCTGCCCAAGGGAAAAATGCTACATCCCTGGGCACAGTGTCATCTGCTGAATTTACACTACCCTGGCTGAGGTTTTTAATGCAATGAATGATTAGCCAGTATCTGATACTGCATGTGAAGAACTTCCTCCAGGACATCCTGGTGTCTTAATTCCCATGTTATCACTTTGTACATTTGATTGATTTCCTGTACATACAAGTTGATTACCAGAGAGGACTGAATGCCAAAAACACAAGAGAAAGTGAAGCTTTCTACTGCTTTTCCTTTGCTTCCTAACACTAAGCTTATAGCCAAGAGGGCTAGGAGATGTTTTTTAGCACATGCTTGGTCTTAGCTAGTAGTTATGCTCTTACAAATGTCCTCTGGCTCACTCACTGTGGGATACTCTCAAAATGGCCTTTTCCCAGAGGACACACTGCTTCGCTTGCCCTGGAATTTTCTGGATGTTTCCTTCCATCTCTTTGAAAACACAGCAAGAAAAACTGCTTTTCCTATTTGTTTTTTGTTTTTTTTTCTTTAGCTATGTTTATAATTTTGGCACAAGCCTGTAGGTGAATCAACAATATCTGCAGGTGTCCTGTCCAGAGCTTGAAGCTGCTTTCTTTTCAGGTGAAGCACTCTACCTGGTGCATCTGCTGGGAGGGAAAGGTCCTTGTTCATGATCATAGCTGCAAATCTGACTGTCAGGTCTGCCGGACTGTCTTCTAAAAGTAGCTCATGCTAGAGCCTGAAGCAGGAGATGGGCTATGGTGGTCATGTGTTTATCCTGTCTCCCCAAGCAGGAGCACCTGGTAGCATTTGAAAGTTCCTTGTGTAACTACTCTTAAAAACCTTCAGAAGTTTAGGATCTAAACTTCCCTGGGCTGAATAGTGGGCTATTTTAGTGCTTTCTGTCTCTTCTAAGGTCGAGATGGCATCAAAGTCAGAGATTTTCAGGTTTGGAGTCTTGGATGTTTCACTGAGGTAATGTCCTTTGGAGGAAAAGAGACCTCCCTGTGATTGAAAAGCTAAGTTTTCATTGCAGATTTTAATAGAAATCTTCCAGCAGGTGTGGGTGAAGCAGTGGTGTGCAACAACTGCTGCCCAGGAACTGCTTCAGCAGCACCACTGGCACCTGGATAGGAGGGAGGTCAGGCAGAGGGGGAGAGCAGGAGGAAAGCTCTCCAATCCTGCCTTTTGCTGCAGCTTCCACGTTACCTGGCAGCTGACCCTTCCTGTGTGGTAGAGACCCTGGGAAAGCTGCATGAGGCATCCTGATCTGGGTAATCATCCTCAGATTTTCACTTGTGAAGCTACACATCAGGCTTTGAGGCTGAATGCAGAGAGAAGTGCCTGTCAGAGAGGTTGGTCCTGGCACTGCTATCAAGCTGCTGCCCCCTTCCTGCTTTAATAACACCCAGTAATTCCAGAAAATAGTTGGTTTGAATCAAGGTTACTCTGCCACCACCTCAAAAGCTTTCTGTAGTGCAGCCTCTGCTGTCACTGAAGCTGCAGAAAACTGTGGTTTAGCCACCAACTCTGGCTGCAGGGAGCTGGGTCTCCTTGCCAACGGCAGAGGCATGACTTGGCCTTGGCTTTCCTCTGCTCTTCCAGAAAAATGGTGATTGGCAGCTGCCTGCCCTAGAGCAAAGCAGTTGCCCCCATCCTTACCCTGCTGGATGCAGGAGGACAGAAGAGGGCCAGAGCCAAAGATACCCATGTCCCAGGTTTCCTTATGGTGCTGCCTGCACAGTGAGAAGAAAGGGCGAGGAGAAAGGTAGAGAAGGAAGAGGAGCTGCTTCTGCACTCCCAGCCTGTGGGTTATCTCCAGGAGTGAGGAGCTTATGGGTGAAATCCAAAGTGTCTGAAAGATGCCCAAAGACAAGCCAGCCTGTTGACCAGGCTCCTGCTCACCACTGAGGTCCCACATTACCCTTGCAAGCCTTCAGGCTTTGCAAATGAAAATAGATGCAAAACTGCTGAGTCCT
>NW_009953726.1:3307068-3311153 GCF_000747805.2 Chaetura pelagica
GGGACGGAGACCTCCCAACTAACTTGTGTTCCTTGAAAACTTAATTATGCCTCTGCTCAAAGTACAGACTTCAGCCTTGCTGACTGCTCTCCCAGTTTTGTGTATATTTTTGGTGTCACGTATTCACAGTCAGGAGATGGAGGGGTTTGGAGTTGTATCAGTTCTTCACTAGAGTGAAGGATAGAATGTCTCTCTAAAAACGTCCTTTAGGGAAGTGAGATGTCTGGGAAGGGTTTTCCTGTCTCTGCTTGGAATGAATTCATCTTTCACAGGCAGAGAGACATAGTGGCAGGTAAATAAAGGAGAGACCTTGAAGATAAGGACATTTATAGCATTAGTTATAGCACATATGGCCCCATCTTCCTTCAGCAGAAGCTGGATCCTGCAGGTTGATGCTGATTTATGACTGCAATGGCTCTGCTCCACATTCTGCACTACTTCAAGTGCTCTAACTTTTAATACACTTTTGAAAACTCTGATTGACTTTCAGATGCACCCTTGGTGCTCCCCCACCTCTAGAAATAGAGGGAAATCACATAACATATAAGTAAACCACATTAGTGCTTGGATCAGAGACTGCTGCCTCACCTCCCTCAGCAGAACTTCTGGGTTTTGTTTTTTAAAAATTATTTTTTCTGATGCTGCTCATGTTTCCTGACTCCTCCTTGATGTTATGTCATCTGGGTCCTACTTGGTGCTATACAGGTTCTTTTCTCCTAATGTTTCTATTACTGCAGATAGAAGTGGTTAGTTGGAGCCAGCACACACTGGTCCTCTGGTCTTCCTGGAGCTGGTCATGCTGCCATGGGAAGAGCTTGGGTGAAAAGAGAGTTAGATGGTGATTTTTGAGCTCTGTCTCTTTGCTGCATCAGCCTCACACTGCTGTGTCCTCTTTGACCTAGATTTTCCTGCTGTCTATTGGGCACTAGATCGGATCCTGATTTGTGGCTGTTAATGTCTTGTCTTCATACTCTATTTATTTAAGGCTCCCAGGGCCTTGTACTTCCTTCCCCACTGACAGTCTTATGCAGGTGTAACTCTAGTGCCTTTGGTGAAGTCACTCCTGATTTACCCCAGCCCTCAGTGCCTGATAGTTGGTTTTCTCCCTGAATTGCTGTGCCTGACACATCACTGTAGGTGTTAGGCATTGTCATAAAATTAATTTTTGTCTCAAGAGCCCTCAGTGATTTCAGCTGAACTTATTGCAATTGTTGCTCTGTCTCCCTGGAAGACTTATGGTACTGAGGTAGCTTTGACCTTGGAGGAGGGGAAGTCAAGCCTAAGTGCAAGACAATTTTTATTTTTTTCTCTTTCTTTATAGCTGTATTTCCATGAGAGGTGGTGGTCAGGTATGTGTGGCATAGAGAAAAACTCAGCAGTCCATCCAAATGTGTCTTTCAGCAGAAGCCCTTCTCCAATACTGGCTTTTACATCCCTGATGCTAAGCCTTCTCTCCCTGGGTGTGGAAGAGCCTAGAGCTGTAGGGCAATGATTTCTGTCCTGGGTTTATCACAGCAGCAAAAGCAGCTGGCACTGGCATTTCTTTCTTTTTCCAGGTTGAGTTTGAAACTGCAGCCACGTGGCTGTGGACTGTCTTACAGTAACTGTGCATAGCTGAATTGATAAGTGACTGGGACTCAGAAAAGGTGGGGCTGGATGTGCAGGAGCTGCCAGTGGCAGAGCCCTGGAACGGGAGGCTGGGAGGGGAAAGAGGATGTTTCTGCAGGGGGTATTGAAAAACAACCTGGTCTGAGTTTGGAGAGTGACTGACTGCTTTGTAGCAGTCTGGGGGTAAAAACAGCTGAAGTTCCTAAACCATGTTTGAAATAAAATTTAGGCATTTGTCATTAGGTTCTAAAATAAGACTTAGCCAAACACATCCAGATTTTGTGAGATACTTTGATGTGTAGTGCTCTAAAGGGAGTTGGGTCTCATTTCAAGTTATTTGAAAAGCATGATTTAGGTGCTAATTCACTTAGTGCCTGGAGTACTTCTGTTGTGAGTTGGTGGAGTTTGATCATTCTGGGGGAAAGGTGACTAGAATGAAAGAATAATGAATTATTCTCATTATTCTCTTAATTATCCTTAGCAAAGTGCATTTGATAGCTGTTTAGGCAGTACCTTAGTGTTGCTGAACCTTAACAACCAGTCATGTTACTCCTGTGGCAGGAGGGGAAAACCTGCTTTGTTTCCTGAACCAGTTTTTTGTTAGAACTTATAAATGATAGTTTTATCCTTTTCTGGAAATGAGGAGCTTCTGCTGCAGCTGTACTTCTAGCAGGAGCATTTGCAAGTTTATGTACGTTTTAAGGCATTTTTTGACTCCTCTAAAGGCTCTTTTTTCCAGTGTTCCTGATTTTTATGCTCTCTAGAGTACTGAGGAGGGCTGTCATGGACGTTATACTTGGGTTTTACTGCCATGTCAAATTGGAGCTCTCTGAGACCATTTATTGAAGCAGAAAAGCCTCAAGGGCATGTGGGGGTGGGAACTGCTGAATCATTTCCCATGGGTTCACTCTGCACACCAGCTGGTTAGTTTTGGGGGGCCAGCTGAGCATTCCCTGTCAGATGCCATGAGCTCTGTGGATGTCCACAGGAGGTGAGGATATTCAACATCACCAAACCAAGCTCCACTTCTCTCTTCGACTTGGTTTGGTATGGAGTGCACCATGACACCCACAGTGTCTATTCACCAGCAGACAGAAGGTGGATCTTGGTATCTTTTTGGAGGGCTGCTGGCAGGGAGACCTGAACTGCTGTGGTGCAGAGTCTGTGACAAAAAACATTATGCTGTTAATAGCATGCTAGGATGGTGGTGCTGGCAGGACAGTGCGTCCTGCATTCCCCAGTGGGTCTGTCTTAATCTTATCAAAAGCTCATCAGTGTTTCCTACACATCCCTTTCCCACAGATAAGGCTGTACCACTTGGCAGCTGAACCAGGGTTTGATCTGTGCCTGCTCAGTTTCTGGAAGAAGCCAGAAGTTGGCTGGGGAACAGAAGAAACCCCCTGGCAGGATCTTGGGAAGCCACACAGAAGAACCACACTTGAGTGTAACATGATGGTGACCTGACACCAGCTGCTGGGTGGAATGTCTCAACTAGGCAGTCCCCAAACTCAAGCTCCCAAAAGTGTGAGGGCCTCCAGGGGTTGAATCGTGAGAGCAATGTGTACCCCCCTTCACTCTGTGCTTAATAGGAGGTGGACTAGATGATCTTTTGAGGTCCCTTCCAACCCCTAGGATTCTATGAGTGTGAAAGGATGCTCCTCCTCAGCAGCCAAGGTTTTCTGGGTGCTGGGATCCCAGCTGACCCCCACCCCCACGTATATTTAGCACGTGGAGGGCTGAAATGGGGGAGCCCTGAAGCTGGAAGCTGCAGTGTCTGCCTACACTGGATAGCTGAAGTGCTGGGGCTGGAGGCTGTAGGAACCAGTATCTTCTGTAAATTGAACTGGAGGAGGGGATTTACATGCATTGAAGCATTAATTCATTTGAGCTTAGGACTTGCTCTCCATCTGAGGCAGGAGGAATTGGAAGTCACTCCAATTAAGTCAGTGGAGTAACCAGAGTGTCAAGTGGATTAAGCCTATTTTTTCCACCCTGTCTTTTTTCCCCACCTACCTGTGCAGGGGACAGCACCTGCCTCTGCCTGGCAGCTTTATCCTCTGGCTGCTGCGGGATCTCAAGGGGAAGGATGAATAACTCTCCCAGCTGATGCACTGACTCACTCCTGTCCCTAGGAGCCAAGGTGCAGAGCTGCCAGCTGCTCTGGGGCAGCAGGGAGCAGCCTTCTTGCTGCTCTGAGTTTCCCCAACACGTTCAGGACCAGGAGGAATCAATATCAGAAGAGGAGCATTTATCCTTCAGGTTCATCCAGTTTTCTTATAGTATCTATTGTGCAAATGAATCCCACAGTGACCTTGGGAGGGTGGGCATCTGTGTCAGCGAATGGGGTGACTTGCAGAGTTGTATCTTTCCCGCAGTTTGGATCAGGAGAGTTCTGGTGGAAAAGAAGCTGCCCACTTGTAAAGGGGTTTGAAAATCCTGAGCTAAAACGCAGAGCTCCATCTCCTGCCAGCTGGGAA
>NW_009953726.1:3311574-3318520 GCF_000747805.2 Chaetura pelagica
GAAGAGCGGGCAGTGCTGGCAGGGCTCTTGCAGGCAGCTCGCTGCTCTCTGCCTCTGGCCTGTGGCATCTGGAGCTGGGACAGCTCGGGGTCACAGCTGCCTATGCCTATTGAGAAAGGCTAATCCAGGGGAGATGGAGCTGATTTAATGATGTTATCCACAGCAGGCTCATGTCTGCACTTGGCATGAGAGGTCTCAGAAGTTTAGGTTTCAAGTTCCACTTGATGCTCCAGTCCTTTTGAGGTTTGCCTAGATGTTCAAGTGTCTTGGGTTATCAAGCTCATGGAGAAAGGTCTTGTAAAATTGAGAGCGTGGCTCCCAAGTGGTACACTCAGATATCCCTGGAGATATGTGGCCTACTTTGGAGCACTGTGTGGTTTGACATAGGGCTGAGAGATGCCTCAGTTACTCATGCAAGCTGCCCTTGCCACTTCTGGGAGTGGTGCCAGCAAAGGAGGTCTGGAAATCTGTGGAGCTTCCCTGAAGTTTGAGTTGGACTTGAAATTGAGCAGAGAGGAAGAAATAGCGTGGTCTGGATCTAGGAAGACAGAGTGTGCTTTGAATTTGGAGGTAGACTTGAGACTGAAGGTCCATGTGGGTAGTGTGATGAGATGTGGAAAAGTGATAAGATGCTGAACATCTGTGTAAAGATGCATAAGACTACAGATGAGAACATAGTAAGGCAATGTAATACGAGTTTTAAAAAGGAAAGTAACTGAGCTGAGAAACTAAAAAGAAAACAATAAGACATCAGGTATTAGGGTCAAAATAATAGGAAAAAGTATTTCCTTTTTTTGAGGATAAGTTAAGAATCAAAAGAAGCCAAGGTCAAGCACAGACTTGTTACTGGCTGATGGCAAAATTGTACATTTGGCACAGAAAAGGCAGGGCTGTCTAACAGCTACTTCTGTTGTGTGTTTGGAGGTGAGCAGGAAGATGTATCTATCTGATGGTCATGGATGAATGATAAAAACAAAGGAGAGGCTGAAACGTAAGTTGCTGATATGTGGCTGGGAGACAGGGTCTGTGCTGCTCATCAGAGAGGTCTCCAAGCTATGGCTTGATCTCCAGATATAGATACTTAGGTGGTGATAAGGTCTGGGCAATGGGACTCCTGCATCACTATCAGGTGTGATGGGAGGCTATGATGGCTCCTGGGCTTTAGACAGCCTTGTTATGCAGTCAGCCTTTCTAGGGGAGAGTAACTATAAAATAAAAAGCTTGGCAAAGTGCTCAGCCACTTCCTTGAGCCTTTAAGACAATATAGGGTATCTTCTTAAGAGCCAGGCTTTAGTGAATGCTGAAGGTGGGTCACTGCATATCCCTGAGCTCTGTGGTGCCTCCAGGGTCTTGGATCAGAGCAAAGTTGCTGTGCTGGAAAATACTTACCCCTTAGTTTTGACCTCTTTGTTGTCTGAAATCTCTGGGTGACACCTAATGGTACTGGAACCTGGGAGAGATATATAGTCTGAGAGACCCTCTAGGATCATTTGGGGCCAGTCAAACAAATGCACTCCTCTTGTTGATGGGACTTTGCTCATTATTATCTCTAGTCCCTAAATTACCAAAGGTCAGAGACTGTCCAAACAGGAAAAGGTGGACCTTCTCACCAGGAGACTGTGATCTGCATGGACAAGAGGGGAGAGCTGAGTAGACCCTGCTCCTGGGAGCTATCTAGCAGCCCTGCAGCACTAGGGTAGCTGGAAATGACTCCTGAGGGTCAGTATCCAAAGCAAATTCAAAGCCAACTATTGAAAAGACTTACAGGAATTTGCTGGAAGCAGCTTGCTCACACTGTGCTGCTTTTGTCTGAAAAGGTCACTGAAACCTTGATTCCTCCAGTTGCAACCAAAAAACCTTCTTCTTCTCAGTGTAGCTCCAGGCTGTAAAAATAGCATCATCTAATTAAAGGTTTGTGTGTGTCCCCCCCCCCCACTTCTGAAAAATTAATAATTCTGACAGAATCCCTGACACAATAAATACCAAACCTGGTGTTGTGGGGTTGACAACTGTTCTGCAGAACTGAAATTTCACGTCCTTCTATGTCAGTCCATCTGCCACTGAAGGTCACCAGAGTTGCAGGTGAAGATTAAGAATCATAGAATCTTTTTGGTTGGAAGAGATTGGTATGATCACTAAGCCCAACTGGCAACCCAGCATTGCCAAGTCCACCACTAAACCAAGTCCCTAAGCACCACATCTCCAAAGAAAGGCAGGTTAAGGTGCAAACAGGTTACTGAAAATTGAACATGATATTCTGAAGAGATCAACTGCAAGAAGACTAAGCATACTCTAGTTGGGGAAAAAAAAAATATCAGTTTTATTTAAATTAGCTCTTTTCCTTCTCTGTTACCCTCAGTTAACTTTTATTTCCCCTTCCAATGTGCTGCAGCAGTTCAGCTTGCATTGATCCTACTTGGGCTTCAGCTGCTTTTCTTAAATTAAGAGTTACTCTGTGTGGAACCAATGATTTGTAAATGATTTCCTGTGTCAATTGCTAAATAGCTCTAAGTGCTGTAGGAGAGGATTTCTGGAGCATGCACTTACTTATTCTGAGGCAACAAAACAGTAATTTTCAATGTTTTTTTTTGTCTTCCTTTACAGTTGATGAAAACACATGTAACTTGCTGAGCTTCTCAGCTGTGCTCAAAATGATTGAATCAGAACCATTACTTTTTAGCTGGTCTCAGGAAGGAAAATTATTTCCCGAGGGCTCGTATTACAATACAAGACAGCAGGACTGCTCCTCTCAGGCCCTGAATAGCTTTGCTTTACCTGAATTGGCAGGCTGGTTTTTGGGCACACTTGAGGGAAATCCAAACTAAAAAAAATGATCCCTTTGTAACAAGGGTAAATTCAGACCTGATACTGCCATCCCTTTCCAGTGCTATTCAAGGCTTCTCCTTCCCACGGATATTGAACCAAATAAACTTGAAGTCAGAGAGGGCACTGCTTAATCACTAGGCTCTGAATACACCATTCTTCAGCAAAAATCTGCTCAGCTATTACAGGTTTCCATGTCCTTAATAGCCAGCCTAATAGCTGATAGATTCACGCTTCCTAAATAAGAGGCAGTTTTACCAATGGCTTTAAATCATTCCCTGTGGAAACAGTAAGTTGCAGTAAATCCTGGTAATGAGGCAATTTCAGCTGTCTTCAGTGTTTTTGACTCTGCAGTTGCCTTGAGACTTGGGATCCTTCTCTGACCTGTTAATGGGAACCCTCCCTCTGGTTGCACGTGCACATGGATGTGCTCACACACCTTGTAACTCTTTGTCTTTCTCCTGAACCCCAGTGAGAGACACATTTTTCTGGTTGTGTTGCTATTTGCAAAACCACTGCAGGAAGAAAAAAAAGAGTTTATGATCTTCAGTGAGTCCATTTTATATCAGCTCTTGTGTGAACATCTGCCTCAGCACTGGTTTTGTACTATTTGAAAATGTGATGTTTTTGTTGATGACTATTTCAGGGTTATTTTTGTCTTTCTGCTAATGAATAACATGAAGAATAGAATGGTGTTTACCCAGGCTCTCTTTATCATGGTGGCTCTTCTGTGAGTCCTCCTGGCTTGTTATAACTCCTGTTAGGAGGCACCTGACACAAATGCATTAGAAAACCTTTCACTGCCCTATTGATCAGCATTACTAAGTGCTGCAAATGCATATGCATCTGGCTTACATATAGTGTGGACAAAGCAGAAATGAAAGCTGCAAACAGCATCCACGAATATGGGTTTGACTGAGACTTCCATCTATCTCCTTTGACTATGTTTGTGCTCCCTCTCTACTGGCAATAGCAGGATCTTTGTAGAAATGGATTTCTGCTCACTGATGGTGTTGTGATGGTGTGTTTTTCATGAGCACCCAGAGCAGAAAGTATTTCACAGCCATCTTGGGCTGGTCCAAACCACTCAGAATCAATGTTTTTCTAGTGAGTTCACTGGGCTTTGGATGGGGTCCAGTAGGCACCGAGGAATCATCTAATGAAGGAGTAGCCCTGAAACCCCATGATTTAGACAGGCAGTCACACAGCAGAAACAGTAAATTACAAACAGCAGATACTGGCAGCAACAGGCATGAAAAGTCTGTAGTCAGCAATTCACAGCCTGAAATATGTTGGCATAAACAGATAATTCCAGCTAACCAACACATTTGAGAAAATCCAAGCCTGTTTATGGATAATTTTCAAAAAGGCAAGTTCAGCAAGAAAACTATCTGCAAGAAGAATAACCCTTTTTGCTTACCGATAATTCAGGAATATTCTGGGAGTATGAGCTGTCCTGTGAGGCACTGGATGATCTCAGGTAGGACCTGATGTGGGTGCTGGGCAGCCCAGCTTAGCCCTTATTCTGCTTTTGTTTCACTGTGGTTTTCCCCTTAGGCTCCGTTCTCACATACCTTTGCTGATCAAACAGAGTCTTTTGGAGCAGTGAGGATGAGAGTTGCCTGCAGTGACTTACAAAAGGGTCTTGCAGCCCTGAGTGAGCTGGCAGGAAAACACAAGGTGAAACTTGCAGTAGATAAATGTAAAGTTACACAGAGAGAGAGGGGAAAAAAAGTCCCAAATTCGCATGCATAGGAAAAATCTCCACAGTGACCCTCACCACTCTGAAACAAGATATTGCCTTGATCATAAATATTTCTATGAAGTGTCCTCTGCAGTTCTCTGTAGCAGTGAGAAGAGCTAACTGAAGGCTGAAAATGACTGAGAATGGTGATGGTAGTTTTTCACCTGCTTGCTACACCACCCCTTGCTCTGTGCTCTTGTGTGGCAAAGGCAACTGCCACAGATCCCTGGCCATGGGCTCTGGGGGCCCTGGGGTTGGAGCTGCTGTCAGCACCGTGTGTGCAGTAGCAGATCAGTGGTGAGGGCTGGTGGGGAACCAGCAGCATCCAAAGTCAGTGAGGATGGACACACAGGAGGAGATGGGAGCATAAGTGGGCTGAAAAGCAAGATGTGGCACTTCTGGGTTGCTTTTTCCCAATGCCACCAGGTTTTCCCATGTAAAAGGAGGAGCATGCCATTCCCACCCTAAAGGTGGCCCAGGGCAGAGAAGCTGCTTGCAAGTCATCATAGCACAGAGTGAGGCAATGGTACAGGTGAGGGAAATGGTCATTCTGCCTTCGTGCAGGGCTGGGGTTGTGCACATCAGATCCACCAAGGTTGTGCAGTAAAATAAAGCCTGCAGCTACATGGTGAATGGTGTTAAGGGGAAAAATATTGCTGCAGGACTTACTAAGTGAGATGCTTGTGCCTAATGCATAGAGGGCTGTGGGGAAAAAATAGTTGAGATAATATTCAGAGATGGTATCATTATGTATGTGCAAGGAGAGAGAAACTGACCAAGTGCAAGTAGCTCAGGAGTTTCCACAGTGAGATTTCCCAGCTTCTAGATTTGCAGCTGCAGCAACATCCCTGTAAGTTTACATTGTGCTTGGTAGCCCAGGACAATGGCATATGTGGAGCAGGTCAGGAGCTCCACATCCTTTGCAGGGTGATGAGCAGAGGCTGGAGAAATCTGGGCAGCCTCTGCCTTGTGGTGTGCATCAGCACACAAATGGTTAACAGGCTCTGCCCTCCTGTAGGCACCAGCTTCGAAGACAGTACTTTTGTTCCTCTACATCCCAGTTTCCTCAGCCCCTCTAAACATTTGTTTCCCCACCTCCCTTGTGGGGGATCTCACTGTTCCCATCGTTATGCTGTGCTTGGTATTAATGCTGTAAGAGATTGTAATTTAATTAGCATCATCCCCAGGAACTTCAAGAATGACAGTAGGAATTGGAGGCATGTATGACAATGTTGTGTGGCCATGGGTAGAGGTTTAACCACTTTCATGCTGGTGTGCTCAGTAGATGATGCACACAGGACATGGCTTTCTGGGCATGTGGAAATCACTGCATGAAGAGGTTTAGTCTCTGCCCTGGCATTTCACAAATTTAGGGTGGCTATTCATAAAAGAGAAGATGACATCTAAAGCTGCCTACTAACCTTCCTCCTTGATTTCTGCCCAGAAGGATTTTTTTTCTTAATGAAAAGTTTCTTCTAATGGAACTCTTTCTTTTCTCTGTATTAAACAAAAAGAGAGATATGTTTTTGCTCAGGATTGGTTTTGTATTGGACATTAGATTTTCTTTTTTTTAAAGGGTATTGGATGGTGAGCCCCTGAGGTTGTGAGGGAGGTTGTGGGATTGCCATCATTGCATATTTATGCACAGGCTGGGCAAACATTGTCCAGGAGCTCTTAGCAGCTATCAGGATTGTTATAGTTATTTTAAGATACTAGAGCAGCTGGAAGCCTCATCCAGAAGATGTTCCACTGTGTTGCTCAAAGGTATAGTAAGGGACAGTCCCAAAGAGCTTGCAAAGAAAACCAAGCCTGGTGCACAAACCAAATCTAAAATAAGCAGGGAGTGAGTATGGCTTTGCAGGAGGAGGGATGCATGCAGGTGCTTGTCTCTTCACTGTGCATCATTTTTGTGTCTTTCCTTTAGGTGTCACAGCCTCATCACACCTCTTTGACTATGGCTCCACTGCCAATGGAGGTGACAGCTCCTTCTACACCTCTCTGATTTCGGATGTCCACTACACCACCCCACGGGACTCCACCTATTTCACGGGCATTTATCAGCAGGAGAACAGCTCCGTTCCCTGCTCGGGCAGCACGGAGGGGTTTAACACGCTGGGGCATCCTGTTCAAGATGTGACTGGCTTTGAGTCCCGTGGCTTGTTTAGCTCAGATTCAGGAATAGAGATGACTCCTGCAGAGTCTACTGAAGTTGATAAAACCTTAGCAGATCCCATGAAAGTAGAATCTTACAAATACATGGACATAAGTAGATCAGAAGAAATAAAATACCAAGAAAAACAGGACCCTGACTCAGAAGATGAGAGCCCAGGCCTTTTTGATAAGTACCAGGGAATATCCACCAGGTCCAGCCACACTGCT
>NW_009953726.1:3319304-3321210 GCF_000747805.2 Chaetura pelagica
TGAACCCCAGAGGACGGCTTTGGAGAGCACGAAGGCAGTCAAAGAGCAAGACCCACTTCAAGATGCAAGGTCTGGAGATCAGCACAGTACTTCTGTGGTTACAGCCCCTGTCCAGATCACCCTCACTGAGACAGAAAGTGCCAGGGAAGCTGCCAGCGAAGAATCGAGCCCGACTCAGCCAGAGACCGGCCTGAAGCCGAACCACGAGGTGGTACCAACAGTGACGGTGTCAGAGCCAGAAGATGACAGCCCAGGGTCTGTCACACCACCATCCTCTGGCACAGGTAATGCTGGTGCACGGCACTGATGTTTTTTGGTATTCAGAGAGTGGTTGCAGTTGTAGCCCTACACATTGGAGAATTACTGTAGGTTTGTGGGGTGAGTCTGAAGGGGTGTGAGCAAACATTAACAGGTCTCCATGGCTGGAGGTGTTTCTGCTCTGCTTGAGCACCACTTTGCATTGCCAAACCCAGTAGGATGTGTGTGCTGCCTCTCACTAACATGCTGCTCAGGACAGGCTACCCCTTCCATATGAAAAGAGGGGAAGGAAGGGCTGGCAATCCACAGGAATAAGTTGCTGAGAGCTGTTTAAAGCACAGCTGGATCAGATCAAAGCTTGCTGAGCCCCATCCCCATGGGCATCTCTCCTTGAGGGCAGGTTGTGAGCTGGCAGGTGTCATTGCAGGTAGTACCAGCCAGGAGATGATTTGGGCTGGGTCCTGGTGATTTTGGCATCTTTTGGTCACCCTGGCTGGGCACGCTCCCCAGAGGAGAGAAGGTGTGTGTGAATGGGGCACTTAATGCCTGTTTTAACATTTCTTTGCTCTTGCTGAGAATAAGATTAAATTGTTAAAAAAAAAAAAAAAAAAGTTGCTGCTTCCAAGTGAAAATGCTGCTTTTGGAAAGTGCTGGGGAAGGAAGTACTGTCACCTCATTTACAAAGGTGACTGGAGGGACAAACAGCCAGTCTCTTTTAAAAGCTCCCGGATTGTATTGGGGAGGCACCAAAATCCCACATTTACACATTTTGTTATTGTCTGATTACTGCAGTAGTACATATTTTTTATTCCTCATTTTCCCTATTATACACTGCTATAACTATGAAAGCAGTTTTGGGTTGTTTTTTTTAAAATTATTTTAATTTTTTTTAAAAAGGAATAAAGTTCTGTGACAGGAAACAGATTTTTCGGACTTGAAACTAAATTTAAATATTCTAGTTCAAAACCCTTTGATAATGAACATTTGGCATTTGACACGAACACCCCCAAGCTGAAATTTCTGTTGGTTTAATGGCATCTCGAAGCATTTAAAAATAAACTGGAATTTCCTTAAAAGGACAGTCTGGGATTTCCACTCACACTAAGTATCCTCAGGGAAACACCATAATCCTATCAAAAACTGAGTGTGCGTTTGTACACTTTTTACTCACAAAAAAGAGAGCCCCCTGCAGCTGGGAGTTTATCCTGTCTGCATCAGCCAGCAACTTGAGATAATAAATGTTAGAGTCCTGTTTTTCTTCTTCCATCTGACTGTGTGACACCACACACCACTTCTGATGCATGATGGTTTTTATCGATTTACACTTTTTGCAGTACAAGGTAATTAAGAACTTCAGCCACTAACTTATTTATTTAGTCCTTGGCAACTGTTCCAGGCTGGCTCCATAACACCTGATAAGTGTAGGCCATCATAACAGCTACTATCCTTGGCTGAGCCTCATGGCATGTCTTACTGGGAGGCACTGGTGGAGCCAGCGGGATTTTGCTTGCATGGAAATGTTCATCTCCATGGGCAAATCTGATGGCCAGCACTGCTCAAAGAGCCCTGGGAGGTCCCACCACCTTGCATCAGGGTGCTAGAAAGCCAGATGCATCAGGTTGTTTCTTATCTATTGCCTTAGGGAAAG
>NW_009953726.1:3321600-3331724 GCF_000747805.2 Chaetura pelagica
GGGAAAGAAGCAGGCATCTTCCTCTAGGGGCTGGATCCCACGGCTTGTTCTCTCTGGATTTCCCCCCTTTCCCACAGCCAGGGACACACCACACCCAGTCTGTGTGTTCATAAATGAGGAAGAAATGTAAAACCTGCCCTTGCTATTTCTACCCAGTGACCCAGCAAAGCCGTTGTTCCTAGATACTCCTCAAGCATCCTGGCAAAGCCCCCAGCTCCCCCCTGCTTGCTTTTCATTACCGGCCGTCGTCTTTCTGGGGAAGGAAGACGAGATCTGTTCATTTGCAGTGCTGGCACTGAAAGGTGGTGGGTATGTGCTTCCCTGTGCCATCAGTAAATATGACACCCTGCTGCTGGCCACAAAGGGCTGTTTTGTTCAGAAGGTAAATGCCACGGCTGGGAGTTAGGGACTGCTGGGGCAGGCAGGAGCAGGATAAAGCCAAGGGACAGCGCGTTGCTGTGCTACGAGGGCTGGCGGTGACAGGCCTGTTTGGACGTGTGCTGGATTAAATCCTTGCTCAAGGAGTCTGCAGCCTGAGGGAAAGGATCCACAGGCTCCTGCACAGCACAGCTGATGCAACAGGAGCCTCCTGGCATCTGGACAGGAGCGTGTCAGAACAGTCCCAAGCACCTTAATCCTGTCTGCAGCCATAGTCTGGGTTGCAAAGGGACTTTCTCATGGAAGAGGGATGTGCTTCAAGACAGCTGTATTGCTGGAGGAGCTGCAGACACGCCAGTAATACGTGCTCAAGACAGTGCTGATGACATGTATTGGCAGACACAGATCGAAACTGCTTGGAGGGGTGTGGGGAGGTTGTTTTTCTTGCCCGTCTCCTAGCAGAACATCATGGCTCAGGGGGTATCATTAAAACCTCTCTCTTTAGCTGATGCATCCTGGAGAAGACAAATGATCAGGAAGAAATCGGTTTCGCTGTATCTGATACAACCTATTCCCTACCCTCTATTGTAGAGGAGATTCCAGAGATGGCCAGTGCAGCTAGGTGGGCTTGGGGGCTGATGCTGGCTGCTGGACCTGAAGCAGGGCTGGGCTGATGGCAGAGACCCACTGGGAGTGAGCACAGGTCAGCATGGGGCTCCCCAAGCCTGCAACTGAGGGGCTGGAAACCTCTCCCCACTCTGTGGTCCCCAGATGTGCAGACACAGGCAGTGTTCTGCCATGGGCCACTTTACCAGCATCAGCAGGAGGAAACTTGGGGGTCTCTTTTCCTGATGGCTTTCCTGAGTCCCCTCTGCCTGCAATGCCATTTAGTGACCCCTGCCAGATTAATAATGGTACAAAATCAGTGACTAAGCAGTTGAGAGTCCAGAGGACCAATTTCCATGCATGCTTGATCCAGTGTGACTGGGGAAATCAGCCTTTTTTTTTCCTAAAAGGGCAGGTTTTGCATGTGGGTGGCAATGATCTCTGGGCCAGTGAAATGTAAGGTGGGAGCTGGTGATCAGGAGGTGGCAGTGGCCAGGGGCAGGCAGAGGAACAGGTGCAAACTGCCATCATGGGCCTCTTGGCACAGACAGGCTGGGATGGCCATGCAGGGGCTGAAGCTGGCTGGTCCTCTGTAAATGATGAAGTGGAGCCTGTTCCCTGTGCAGTCACCCAAGATAGCTGCTGGTGCACCTCATGCTGCCTCTGGGACCTCTTCTTGTGAATACTTCATGTGCAATTTTACTTTCTTTGTTAATTCTTTACAAAATCCCACATGGTAAAGGAACATACAGGGAGCCAGAACCGGAGGGAAGTCTGGTGCTGGGTTCCCTTCTAGCACTGGATGTGGGCTTCTTGCTAACCCTGGGTGACCACCCAGCCATTTCAGCTGTTCGTTTTCACCCTTTAAGTGTATCTTATTCCAGTGTGAGCCAGAAAATGCAGAGAATTTTTTTTTGTTTCAAATTTTGAATGACAGGTTGGTCAGTCATTATTTTGGTTAATGTTGTTCATAATGATATTAAGGATTACAGTAAACAACCCCTCATTTTGTTCTTGGATCCTGAGATAAAAGCAGAGTATTTACCACCCACCTTCCCCATCCCACTGCAAAAAAAAAACAACCCAAACCCAACAAAATAAAAACCAACAACAAACAAATCAAAACGAAACACCCAAACAAACAAACAAAAACAAACAAAAAAAACCCCTGAGTCTGAGAAGAGTTTCTGAACTGGGACGTTTCACACTTGAAAGTTAAAGTTTAATAAAATTACCAGTAACTACACGAGTTGTTCTGATCCCACCAGGAACCTTCCAGCCCCATGTGCATGTTTGTCCCCAGAACAGACACATGGTGAGAGTCAGACACTGTCATGTGTGGCCTGAGCCCACCTTCCTCGTGGCTGGATTGATTTTCCTGGTGAAAACAGTGTTGCTCAGCCACCGGGCCAGCACTGACCAGCATTGCCTTGTGCCTCAGCTTTTTTCCTTCAGTAAATGATGCTAATGATACTTCTTTTATAATGAGTATGTGCATAGGAACCACTCTGCAAGGACAAGCTGTTATTACTATTACTCTCCTCAGCACTGGTGAGGCCACACCTGGAGTGTTGTGTCCAGTTTTGGGCACCTCAGTGGAGGAGAGATTTGGAGGTGCTGGAGTGAGGACAGAGGAGGGCAACGAAGCTGGTGAAGGGCCTAGAGAATCAATCTTATGAAGGAAGTTTGAAGGAGCTGGGAATGTTTAGTCTAAGGAAGAGGAGGCTGAGGGAGGGGACACCTCATCAGTCTCTACAACTACCTGAAAGGTCATTGTAGAGAGGTTGGTGCTGGTCTCTTCTCACAGGTCATTAGAGACAGAACAAGAGGGAAGGGCTTCAAGCTGCAACAGGGGAGGTTTAGACTGGACATGTAGGAAAAGTTTTTTCACAGAAAGAGAGGTCAGACACTGGAACAGGCTGCCCAGGGAGGTGGTTGAGTCACCATCCCTGGATGAGTTTAAGGGTGGTTTGGATGTGGTGTTGGTGGAGATGGTTTAGGGGAGAACTTTGTAGAGTAGGGATGATGGTTGGACTTGGGGATCCCAAGGGGCTTTTCCAACCTGAATAGTTCTGTGATTCTACGATTGTACTGTTAGTCATCCCAGACAGGAGACTTTCTGCCTGCATTACCAGCCCTGCCGGAGGGATCCACACTGGCATGAAACCTATCGTGTTTCTTCCTAAGCAGCCAGAAATATCTCACATTTAACTATTTTTTATTATTCTTTTTTCTTTCTGGGTGGCAGAACCGTCCGGCTCAGAGTCGCAGGGCAAAGGCAGCCTGTCAGAGGATGAACTCATCAGTGCCATCAAGGAAGCCAAAAGCTTTTCCTTCGAGCCCGCGGAGGCGCAGCGATCGCCGGCCCTTCCCGCCGAGAAGCGGGACCCGCGGGTCAGGCCGGGGCGCCGCGCCGGCCCCTCGGCCCCGGATAACGAAGCCAGCAGCGCCGAGTCGGGGGACTCGGAGATCGAGCTGGTCTCGGAGGACCCTCTGGCTGCTGAGGAGGTGCTGCACTCCAACTACATGACCTTCGGCCACATCGGGGGGCCCCCTCCGTCGCCCGCCTCCCCCTCCATCCAGTACAGCATCCTGCGGGAGGAGCGGGAGGCCGAGCTCGACAGCGAGCTGATCATCGAGTCCTGCGATGCCTCGTCGGCCTCCGAGGAGAGCCCAAAGAGGGAGCAGGACTCCCCTCTGATGAAGCCCATGGTCATGGACATTATCAAAGAAGAGAACGGCTCACGCACTGATGCCTCCAACTACGAAGCAAGTCAAACGAAGGAAAGCAGGATGAACAGGGAGAACCTGGCAGAGTCTGCGTCCTACCTGAAATGCTCCTTTGCTGCCCCCAAAGTGGGTGCTGAGCCCCCAACCTCAGCCATCAGCACTGAGGAGCTGAAGGAAAGAACAATCCTGAAGAGACCCATTGAAGAAACTGTTGTTTACCAAAGTAAAGTGGCTTCCAAGGACTCTGGCAAAAGAATTTCCTTGGCTTCATCTCTACTGCCCTTTTTAAATAAGCAGAAAGGTAAATGCAAATGTTTATGTTGTTTTTTACAAGGGAAGGAGGGAGAAGGGCCTTTTCCTTGCAGGTGAGATGTCAGTGCAGAGCAGGGGGAGCTGCTGGCACTGGATAACCTCTACTGAAAGCTGGGCACACATCATCTCTGACCTTTCCACCCTCTTCTTTTTCTTCTTTTCCTTCCTCCTTGGGGAAAAAAAAAACCCAAACAAACCAGCAACAATAATTTTTAGGCTTTAGATCCTCGATAAAGCAGGAACCCCAGTAACAGAAGGCTGATTTGTACATCAGGGCATCTGGAGGACAAAGAAAACAAATAATATTTTTTTCCTTTGACATAGTGCCTGCCTTGCTCCAGGGAAGGGATGTAATCAGGGAAGTGGTCCTGCCCTTCCCAGAAATGTGAGGTCTGACTGGACCCACCAAGCCTCTAGAGACACCACCAGCCTTTGGCCTGAACTAAACCCTGAGGAGCAAGGGGCAGCACATGGTCAGTGCACACTGGCACTGCCAAGGAACTGGCTTAGTTCACAGGGCACACAAGAGAAAAAGGCATTTTATCCTTTGCAAGATGCCAGCTCCAAATAGCCAGGACCTTTGTGTGCCTGTGGATTTTTAGGCTGGTGTGGGAGGTAGGGACACTGTGGCTGCCCCACACCTGACCTACTCCCCTCTGCCATCTCCTTCAGCCAGGCTGGGGGGCAGCAGCTGCCCACAGCTCTTCTGTCAGATGGAGGCTTGCAATTCAGGGAACTGCTGCTTCCTTGCAGACAGCTGGCTAGAGATGGAGGGGAGATGAATCCCATCCCTGCTGCTCAGAGAGCATCTTTTTCCTCCATCCTCGTTTGTGCTGAGGTATGGCCACATGATGGCCTGGAGATGTGGTAGGTATGCTCAAGTGGCACACTTTTACACCTGATTTATCTGGTGCTGTGAACCCAGGCATGCAAGTCTAGTAAGCCCAAAGTTGTATGATGTGCTGAGGATTGCAAGATCTGCAGTGCAATAAAATATGTTGATACCAATATTCTTAGAGGTAAGGAACTAATGGCATTAAGAGCCTGAATAAGAAACATATGATGATTGCTTGTAAGTATGTTTTCCTGCAAGATTTTTAGAGCTTGCATTGTTACACTGCGGATCCCTTAGCTCCATCATGGGTAGGATGAGCTCCAACCATTTCTCTCCCCTTTCCCAAATTCCCCTTTTGTAGCACTGGCCCAGGCCCTGCCCGAGCCCTAGAAGCTGTAGGACTGACTGAATTTACCTTACACACCCTTCCTGCACTGTCCAGCATTGGGTCCCCCTATGGCAGGGGGGTTAGACCTACATGATCTTTAAGGTCTCTTCCAACCCAAACCAGTCTGGGATTCTGGGATGCTGGATCTCTGCAACCATGTTGTGTTCTGTGTGTTGTTCTGGGCAGACGAATAACAATTTGGTCTTGGATTTGGGGAAAGTAGTTGGGGAATATCACATGGGCAGCTAGTTGGGTGTCCTTACATTTTGAGATTTCAGGCCCCATTAAAATTTTCAGTCCCCCATGACTGTATTCAGATTTTTTTTTTGCTTAGCTTTTGTCTTTTGTTTAATTTCTGTCATTGCCTGAACTGATGCTAACAAAGGCTTCTTCTTTCTTATAAGGTGGTCAGAGAAAATCCCTGTGTGTGTGAGCAGACTTTCTCTGCATCACAGTGTTTCTGTGTTTCCTGTCTGTATTCCCGTAGGACAGCAGGGGAAGGAACATTTCCTCCAGGACAGACACAAGACAGATAATTACTAGTTTGTGGGGTGTAGAGGACTATTTTGGTAGGTGCTTTTCTCCCTTGAGACACCCCAGCGGCCTTAGGCAAGGAAAACAAAAACATAAAGCCTCTCGTGAAGATTATTGCTAAAACTTGTGTAACTTTTTAAAGCTGATTTCAAGTTATGGGGAGGTGAGCTCAAGATAAGAAAATACAGATGGCAGGGGTGTCCAGTTGATACCACCTTCCAGTCACGGGTGTTTGCTGCATGGTGCTGGTTTTATGTTGAAGGTGGAGTATGGAGCTCTTCTTTTGACCTGGGAAAGGAGAGCTTGTCAGAGAATTCAGGTGAAACCCTTCAGCATTTTTTCAGTTACCAGAGGTGAACTGGGGGATGCATTACCTGGCTTAGTGGAACCAGAGCATCCCCATTGGTCCTCCCAGGCTTGATCAGCCTGAAGCTGCACCAGCTAGCGGGGAAATGATGTGGCAGAGCTCATCCAAGGGGACTGCCTGCATAGCAGCAACCAGAGGTCTTGGCAGAGCTTTACATCATGGCACCACACATGTGTCATACACCAGCTCAGCTGCACCCAGCAGGCATTTGACACAGGCCACACTCAAAGAGATAAGAATAGATAGAGATGTGGCAGTGCTGCACCACGGAGGTCACCCAAAGCAAGAACACTATCATCATTCATTAATTGAGAGAATTATCTTCATTATAGATACCTATTATTAACATAACTAACAAGATGTGACTATATACTTCTTAAAAGGTAGAAAACAGAAAAAACATCCATTTTTTTTCCTGTTGCCTCCTTGTGACAGTCACCTCAGAAGTGTCATGCTGCCACCACACTTGGTTATTAAGACAGAATGGTTTTAGTGATTGTCACAGGGTCCAGGTGGGGACTGATCCTCCTGTAGCCAGAGCAAGTGCCACCTGAATTCAGAGCAGAGCTAGCCCAGCATGTCTGGAGATTCCTAGGAAACCGATGGATCAAATGAAGCCGTTTGACATGCCTGGCTGTGTTTTTGACACTGAGCTGTAGATCTTTCTGTGGCCATTGGCCAGCTCATAGCCAGGGATATGTAACTTTAAAAGAGTCACCAGTTTCACATGTAAGTGTTAACTGTTTCATAGCATAATCCTGTAATATCACCCAGGAGTCTCTTACTCATATCCATGAATGAAATACACTTTGCATAGCTCCTCAGAGGGGTTTGCCCTGGGCTGGCAAGACAAAAACTGATTTTGAGTGTAGACTCCAGGAAATACATGGAGAAATTGTACAAAGTGAAATTCCAGTGTTCAGCCCGACCCCGGGAACAGCCTTGCTGATCACGTTGCTGCCAGCCCATGGCTTAATCCCTCAGAGACCTTTCTGGTGTGTGTGTGCTGGGCGTGCTGGAACCACCTCTTGCCCCCGAACAAGGCGGAGCAGAACCAGCCCATGGGCTCTTGGCGCAGGGATCACTCAACTCCTCTGCTTAACGTCTGTTGCCATCCAGTGGCAAGAACCAAAATGGGCAGTGACTTCCTACCTCCGTTTTACTGGAGCTGTCACGATTTGAAAGACTGGAGCTGTTCCCGTGCAGTTACCCACTAAGCAGCCTCCCTTGCTTTTCCACCCAGTCAGAGGGATCACAGGCAACACAGCCTTTGTTTTGGCCACAGTTGGGCAGTTGCTACCTGTGCTAGTGTTACCAACTCCTTTGCCTTCTGTAAAGAGGGGACAGCAATGCCCCCACATGACTCCTGGTATCTCCTCCCAGAGGTGGACACACATCAGGGCTTAGGGCACATCTGGCTGCAGCCCTGCAGGAAAGAGGTTGCCAGCTCAGTTTCTTTTTTTTCTTATTTTTTTCCTTCTTTTTTCTTGTTTCAGCCACAGAGGGGGAAGGTCAGGAGCATTTGTGTTTTTGAGCAGCCAGAGATAGCAATGCAGATGTTTAGGTTTGTTCTAAGAAAACTCTGTCTTGCAACAGATTGTCACAAGCCTTGAAAAATCATACAACTGTTTGGTGTGGCCTACACAGTGCTGTGATGGTACTTCACCCAGGTGACATCCAGGCCAGGCTTGGGCATGCAGGAGACTTCAGAAAAAACCTGGACATACACATCTTTTGGCCTGGGGCAGTTTGCAAGAATCCCAAAAGAAGCCTGGACCAAGGCAGGCTGGGGAGGAGCATTTTGGTTGAGTCCTTTCCTGTCTTCTCTTGCTGTGCCTGTTTGTAGCTCTCTCTGCCAGGGTGGCCTGGCTTACTACATGCTGGTATCACGCAGCCTGGGCACCTGGTCCAAAGTGGAGATTTACCTTATGCTGGAGCATCCAGTCTCTCTCCAGTCTCTCCTTCAATGACACTATTAGGAGATTCCTTCTGCTTGATCCATTTAGTGAAAGGTGCAGCAGCTTGTTACCTTTCAGATCAGATGTCTGAGCTCAGATGAAAAAGAAAAAGATGTGGACATTAGTAGTAAATTTAGCAAAGGAAAAGGAAAACCCAGACCCAGGGCAGTGGGGTTGTGCTTTCAGTCACACTCTAGATGTCACAACTGGCAGGACCAGGATCCAGTCAGGGTTCTGCTGGAAACACAGTCAATTAAAATGCTTTCTTCTGCAGCACAGTCTTATGCCACCCTGCTATGAGGCAGCCTCATTTTTATGCCTTATGAAAGACTTTTAGTCCCCCACAAGAGCATGTCCTTACCACACACCTTGGTGGCTGCTTCAGCTCTAAGCACCCATGAGGGTCACCACATTTCATGGCCACCCATGTCTATGTGGTGGCCCAGTGTCTCTCAGGTAGTGTCACAAGCTGCAGTCAGGACAGTTTCTGGTTTTGGGGGGATATTGGCAAATGCCCAGGGTTGAAGAATATGTTTCCCCTCATCCTCTCATGCCATCCCATAGTGTCCAGGGCTGTCATGCAGTGGAAAAGCACAAAGCAGGGTGGGCTTTTCCCCTTTAATCTGTGCCCATTGCTGTTTGGTGCCACAGAAAAACTCATTTTATACAGATTCTCAAGAGATGGTTTTCCAGCAGAGACCTGGGAGACACCTGAAGTTACTGGGAATGCTTTTTGTCCAGCAAAACATTGTCTGCATTGCATTAGCACGTCCCTGCTATTGGGGGAGCTGCTAGTGAGGCATTTTTCAGTGGGAAGGGGATGATTGGTAGGATGATTTAGCAATTTGAGGCTCTTTTCTCATCTGCATGCTCTCCCCAGCCTGGCTCTGCAGGCAGCAACCAGCCAGGCTGCAGCGTAAGCCATACGGTGATGTTAGCTTAATATTTTAGTGCCATCTGCTGTAAGTGCCTCCACACTCCAGCCCATCTGTTTTGTGCGCTTCAGTTTGCTTTTTATGGGGCTCTGGTAGCTTTGCATCCTTTGGAAAGTCCCTGCTTGGAAAAGGGGACTTACTTGGTGTACACCTTACACCAAGGGACACCTTACTTGGTGTAAGGGAGAGGGATGTCCTGCTTGGGGCTGGAGTGTCTTCATCATGCTGGAGGAGGAATGGGGTAAAACCTGCCTGGAGAAGAAAACGTGTGAATCTTGGCCTGGCTTTGCCACGAAATCTTGGAGAAGATTGGTGAATGTCTTCTTGCCTCCCACATGGAATCCTTTAGGTGGAAAGGGACTTGTGGAGGTCTCTGGTTCCACTCCTTGCACAAAGCAGTTCGGACAGGTTGCTCAGGGCCTTGCCTACCTGTCCATCATCTCAGCAAAGGCAGAGGTTTGGGGGCAGCTGAGAGTTGGAGCCTGCAAATCTGGGTCGGTCCCTCAGCACCATTAGCTGCAGGCACACTGCAGAGGAGGGTAAAGGAGAGATACCACTCAATAAAGCTTCATACAGAATGGGCTGGCAGGAACTTCACAAGGTCCAGAGGGCCCATCTCCTGGCCCACAGCCAGGATTCCTGGTAGAGCACTCCTGACAGGTGCTTCTGACTCATTTGGAGAAGCCTCTGTTGGCAGATCTTCTACCAGCTCCCAGGCATCTATTGAAAACAGTTGCTGTTCTTCCATCCTTCTTTTACTTTAGCCTAAGCAATTCTAATTTATTCATTTTTTCCTCTCTGTTCACATTTTTGAGCTTTCTGAACTGTCTTCTTGTTCCCTTCATTCTTTTCTACCATCGGTCGAATCCTTCTTGAAGCAAACTGGAGAGGGTGCTTGCATGGACACCATTCTCATGTTGATGATGGGTTACTTGCCTGCCCTCCAGGCTAGGGCTGGGCTTGTAGAGTCCATTGCAGCAGCACAACATTGAGTTCCATTGATGCAAGAGAGACTCTTCCATATTGCTTGAAAACATCTACTCAGAGTTCTGCAGCAGGCTGAGCTGCCCCATCTTTCCCT
>NW_009953726.1:3331931-3357276 GCF_000747805.2 Chaetura pelagica
TCCCTACTTGGACTCATTTGACTGTGTGTGTTAATTTTCTGCAGGACAATAGGAATGGAGGAATTTTTGAAGGACTAGGGGAGCCCAATGGAAAAAAAAGTGAAATTAACAATTATAATCTTGCCCATTTCTGAAAAACTGAGGACTTGAACAACCCAGATGGTTGAATGCCAGCTGAGGTGGGCTTGCTCAGTTAATGCAGAGCAGATGAATCTGGGGGGATGATTGTTTTCCAAGAACCATGAGCAGGTATTGAGTGGAAGAGGTCCTGCAGGTGTGACTTAGTGTTTTCCCACAAATTTTCTGGACTCTTCCCCTTAGATAAATGGTTTCTTTTTCTCCTGGGCTGTCTGATCCCACAACACACTTGGGCTCACAAATCTCCTCTTACTCTACTGTAGGTACAGCCCTTCCCCAGACCATCATCTTCAGGAACTGAAAATGTGCTCTCTCAGTTGCAAACCAGTGTAATAGCTTAAGTGTAGAGAGTCTTCAAGGAATAAATGAAACCTGCATTGCTAAACTCTGTGCTAGGGACACACCTGGAGCACTGGCAACCACTCTGTTGTCCAGGCCAGTCTTCCCCTTCCATACCTTTACTTGACTGCCCTGATGTAAGGTCAGGGATGAATTTAAGACTTAGGTGATGGGCAGGAGAAAATGCATCTAGGGCATGTTTCAGCCTGCTCTTGTTCCTCTGCTCTGATGATGAATGGTCTTCCTTGGCTTTGTGGTCCAGAGACCCAAAGTTACAGCAAAATGACCCAATAGCTATTTATTGGCTAGATTGATCAAGAATGGTCAATAAAGAGTAAGAGAACAGTTTTAAATGGAGGTGTGGGAAACAGCTCATGACAGAAGGTGTCTGAGGCACTCAGAGCTGCAGCAAGGAGTGAGGGGGTGATTTTCTTACTGGGAATAGCTTCATTCCAGGGATTTACCTTTCCATGGTACATGCTAGGTGTTTTGGGAGGTTTAGCAGTAGACTGGTAGACCAAGAGATTGTGACTTCCAGCTTCTTCACAATCCTGCTTTTACTCTGTTCAAGGATTTTGAAAAATTCCCCTGAATCTGTGATAGGACATAAATGTTGAGCTGTGGGGGCAAAGACTCATAGACACATTCAGGTGGCCTCATTTCCCAGGATCTCACACCAGAGGCTGAAGCAGTGGGACCTCAGACTCCATCTCCAGCCCCTTTGACTGGAGGGTTCCCCATTCAATCCCAGCTGAGCTGCCCCAGCTCAAGGGCACGTCCCTCTCCCACAGAGGAGGAGAGGGAACTTCAGAGCTATCCTTTTCACTGTGGGCCAAGCAGTTGGAATTGTTTCTGCCTCTGCATCAGACTGTGGCCCACCTCCCCATTTCTGGCCAGTTGATGCAATTCAGCTGTCACATGACAGCTTGTTATCACTATCATAACTGAACCAGAGCTGAGCTGGAGGAACCTGGAGATGTACAGGTCGTGGTGATGGAAATGAGCAGTGTGCACATGGGTGGGTTTGTGCTGTACGTGATTTCTTTTCCACTCCTCCCAGACCGCTTTTTTTCAGGGAGGGAGGAGTGAGTTTGGCACTTTCTGGGCTCAGGAGTTGTTGCTGGGTCACCTGTCCTTGCTGCAGAGGGGACAAAAGGGCTGACAGATGGTCAGGTGCTGGCTCTGGGGTTCTCCCTGGAGTTCTGGTGTGGTGGGAGCACAGCATGGTCTCCTAAGTGAGGAATGGTCACTTAGAGGAGATGCCTGAGCCCTGGAAGGATCAGAGCAAAGCCAAGAACAGGGGTTTTTCTCTCTTCTCCCTAAATGATGGTTGGTTTGGGCAGAAGCTGGGATCAGTCACCACCAAGTGTAATTATGCCCTCTCATGTTGAGCACCATTCACATATACCAGAACATGACCTTCAGAAATGTCTCATGCCCTTTAAATTACTATCCATGTTGTCCATAGCCTGAGCATTTGGCTCATTTCACCTCTGGCATCAGTTTCCTCCCCTGTTTTTTGTCTGTGCTCATGAAAATTACTCCCTGTGTGTTGAGTAAGGTCAAATTGTTAACACATAAGTGCCAAAGGATCTTAAACACAACGCTGGATGCTCAGAGGTGCTTTGAAAATTGGGCACAGCTTAATGTGGGAGGATCACATGTCTCCTCATGGGACTGCTATCCTCTCCACTGCTGGTGTGTAAGTTTAGAACAGAGCTATAAAAATTTATAGGCCTTATCCTTCTGTTTTCATCCATCTTCCCTTTAAGAGCAAGAGACTGGCCCTGAAGAGCTGTCATAAGTCACAGCACTCAAGCAGAAGCATACAAACCTCTCTGGTAGATATGACACAAGATGGTGTTTATAAAATGCTTCCGCCTGGTCAAGATTACATTGTGGCCAGTAAAAACAAAAGCAAAACCCCTTAGACCTACTTGACTATACAGGGGCCTGATGGTTATGTGAGGAGTTTGGAGAGCATGTCATACAGGGGAGGCTGAGGGGAGACCTCATTGCTCTCTACAACTACCTGGAAGGAGGTTGTTGAGAGGCTGGGGTTGTTCTCTTCTCCCCAGTAACTAGCAATAGGACGAGAGGAAATGGGGTCAAGTTGTGCCAGGGGAGGTTTAGGCTGGATGTTAGGAAGAAATTCTTTACAGAAAGAGTGGTGGGGCATTGGAACAGGCTGCCCAGGGAGGTGGTGGAGGCACCATCCCTGGAGGTGTTCAAGAAGCATTTAGATGTGGCACTTCAGGATATAGTTCAGTGGCTGTGGTACTTGGGTTACGGTTGGAGTCAATCTTGAAGGTCACTTCCAACCTTAATGGTTCTATGACTCTTTGATTCTATGAAATGTTCAAATATCAAAGCCATGCATGGCCAGGTCAGAGCCAAGCACAGTGACTTCGTGGGTATCTGTACACACACAGGAGGAACCTGCTGAGATGAGGGCTGCACATACCCACTGCTTGCTGTGCCCCTTCCACATCCACGTCCATGTCCATACCCTGCCAAGCTGAGCACCCACTGTCAGCTCAGCCCTGCCCCTGGGGAAGGGTGGAGGGAGAAAAATTGCTCTGCTTACAAATTTTTTTTCTCTTCATTTGGACAAACTTCAGCTGCAGAATCAGTCCCATTTGAAGCACATTTTAGAAGCCAAGGTTTTGACACAATGTCCCTTTTGTCGTCTCTTTGGTGTCAGTCATCAATGACTCAGCTTTCAGGCAAGGCTGTGGCACTGACTGGCAACCTGATGGTGGCCAGTTTTTCCCAGGTGCCTGGATACAGTGATGCTTTGCCTGGATACTCCCAGCAGACCTCAGAGATTTGTTATTGGCAGAGAAATCTAACATCTATTGATAGCTTTTCTGGGGCTGAAACAATATTTAGTGTGGAGAGAGATTCATTCTAGGGATAGAGAAACAAGAAATAAAAAACCCAACCCAAATATAATGAAGTTATACCACCTTTTCTTTATATGATATTAAAGAACTTTCTTGGTATCAGTTCAAGTTTTCAGCTCAGAAGGTGCTCAGAGAAGTTTATATACTATGATACAAATTATGAGAAGTGAAAATCAAAACATTTTGTTTTTAATTAACACAGAATACTTGGACACTTCATACAGTCTTCTCATACATGTAGACTTTCACAGGGAGCTTCTGGAATATTTTGTTTTCTGAACTGCCAGAAATGCTGCTTCTGAACCTCTGTGAGCTGGGAATCATGAGTTATCACAGTTGCATGGAATAAATTCAAATTAAGTGTTTGGACTCATTTCAGGTCAGATTTAAAATTTATGACAAGATCTGGTGATACAAACCACATCTCATTCTCAAGGAGAGGGGAAATACAAACTTTTCAACATGTCTGCCTATTTCAGGGTGGCTCTAACTCTTCAGATGTTAAGCAGAATAAGGCCTCCCCTGTCTTGTTGTTTGTGCCTGGTAGATAACATGAGGTTAATATTAACATATTTGCCTGCAGTGAAGGGTGGGCGAGTGATAGGAGATCTCCATTGGGAATAAAACCTGGAGGTGGGTATTGATTTTACTGGTGTTTTTCCTTAGCTTCTGAGAGTGCGTGGCTGATTGGAACGTGATAGCAATATTGACTGAAAAAGCAGATTTATTTATTTTTTCTTTTCCTTGGGAGGCTGCTGTGTTCATGTCAGGTCAGAAAAATTTAGAAAATAAGAGACATGCAATGATCCAACAGCTCAAAGGGCTTGATTCCCCTCTGGAGAAAGTGTGTCTGGTGGTTTTGTCACTTTAACTCTTCATCTTATCTTGGTTTCCACTTTGTTTTGTTTTATTCCCCTGGAGTTGTTGTTTTTTTTCTAATTTTCTTGACCTTTGCCTAATTTGGGTAATTTTGTCCACTGTTTTTTTTCCAGAGAGGTATCACAGATATCCTCTCCCCACTCTGGCTCTGACACAGCTTGGTGGTTACATGGAAACTGCAGCACTGAGAGGTCATTCTGGGGTTTTACTTTCCCAGACTTTCATTTGTGTGTGAGGAATACAAACAAGTACAGAAAAAAACCCAAACAACAGTGATACAAAAGGACAGGTTGGTTTGGATGGCAACCATCTCCTGCCCTCACCACAGCTCTGCCAGGCACTAGCCCGCCTGTGGTGGGGACAGTTGGTGATGTCAAGGTTGTTTAAATCAGGTCTAGCAATGAAAAGTGAAGGTTTGTCATTTCGGTAGTGATGATGGAATTCACAAGTGCTCTGAGTCTGGGAGGTTCCATCCTTTAGGAAAACTGGGCATACAGAGATCCCCGTGCTGGTGAAACAGGCATTTCTCCATTCAAGACTGAGTGTCTGTTTCCTGCATATTCAGGGCTCAGAAGACACAAAGCATGAGAGATTTGAGAGGCACATTACACAGCAGTGAAATTTTGTGAGGGAAAACCCTGCCAGTTAGGTTGCTTTTAGGTGAAAGGTTCTTTGCTTTCCCAGAAGCTTCATTTTAGGGTTTATCTACCTTGCAGCATCAAATTGACTCACAGGTCTATGCACTGAAAGCCCTTTGGCATCACTTGCTCAGAGAAACCCTTTCCCAACTGGAGCCATGGGATTTTATGTGGAATTGGTGATCTCTTCCAAATGTTTCAGCAGGTGTCACACTTCCCTGTAGGGATCTTCTGCAACATGGGTGCTGATTAGGTCCATGTGGGTCCTACCAGCCACCCAGTACTTTTCTGTAATTCTCTGACATCCCTGGAAAAGATGTACAAGCTTTCTCACAGGTCATATGAAAATAATCCACATCACAGTTCTTTGGAGTGCAAACTGCTGTGAGAGGTGACCTCAGGAGGCCTCTAGAGCTGGGGTAACTTGAGAGGCACATAAAGAACACAGATAATCAGTATTACCTTTGCAAACACCATGTCCTAGAGAGAGGGCTTTCAAGGGACCCAATTCATCTTGCATTAAGGATTTAGCATTAGACTACCCAGATTGCCAGGTAAAGCAGGAATCTCAGTGAAGACTGTCCCGTGGATCCTAAAGAATAATTTGCCTGGGAAACAGCTCTTGGTGTTGCTACATCAACCGGCTAGTTGTAAACACAGTTGGAGCAGCACATTTCATACAAAATGTCTTTTTTTTTTTTTTTTTTTCATGGCTTCTTATCTTTTGAATAGAAAGTGCAATGAGATTGCAAAATTTAAGGGAAAAAACAAATGCAGATTTCCTAGGTCTGATACCACCCACAGCTTGGCTGGTATAAACCCTCTGCCTTGCTTGATGTGACTTGGGACGCACAGTGATGTGAGATCAAAATCCAGCCTCTGACAATCCCAGAGACACTGTTTTCACAGCAACTCATTTAAAAGCAATCTAGGATGTGTGCTCACTCAGAGGGTGCAGTTAGCAGAGGCAGGCATTGCACAGACAGGTTTTTCTGCTCTCTTTTAGAAAGGCAGACAGTTCCTTAGAGTTAGCAGGGGGGAATCATTGCATACATCCTAATGAAATGCTGAGAGCATCCTCAAAACAAGGCCTGTATCTGGGCAACAAGCAAAGAGCAGGGCAGGAGAGCTTACAGAAAAGGTAGCAGAGATTAATAGTCAGGATTTCTGAAGGTTATTTTGTTGGCTGATGTATCATTGAAACACGAGCAGCTAAGCTTACTTGCTTAGGTGAAGTGCAAGAGCTTTTTCCAAAGAGTGGAAGTTACTTCCCAAAGCAAGAGAATGTGCTGCCTTCTCTGTCCATCTCAGATGCCTGCTGGGGAGCTGCTGGAGCTTTGCTGCTGCTGCTGAAACAACAGGGCCATGTATACCCCCTTAGATGAAAGGAAAAGGTTTATGGCTCCAAGCAGGGAGACACAGAATGGGTGGGGTTTCATAAAAGCCAGAGGAGCAACTGTGCCTTCAGAAAGGAGCACTCGCCTGCACACTCGATTTGCAGCAATGGCTACTGCATCTGGGTAGTATGTGCTGACTCTGCTGCCTGGTGCTCTCAGACACTGTGATTGCACATGTTAGAATCTGTGTAGCAGTTATGTCCCATAGAAACAGCCCCTTCCAGGGAAAGGGGCTGAGTAGTGCCATTTTGGGGCCTGAAGTTAAGAGGGTTCCATTGCAGTGACAGGACTCCTGGATCAGTGAATCCATAGGTTTTGTCCATGCTGAGGGCCCCAGTTTTCCCAGCACTGCAGGCTGGCAGCAAGGGACAGTGAAACAGTCAAATCTCCAGGCAAAGAGAGAAAGAAAATACTGTCATCTTACAGGTAGGATGCTGAAACATGTCCATACCCATCTTAAAACCCCCTTTGTCTAGCAAAGCTGGTGAAAAAGGGGCTGAGATTGAGTAATTTATCATATGATTAATTTATTTTTTTGGTATGAAGAACTGATTTCACTGCAGTAACACCATGAATACACAACAGAACAAGGAAATGACCTCAGGTTTTTCTGAATCCTGGTTTGTGAGATCATCCTTATTGCCTGCTTTATTGACTCTTACATCCAACAGATATCTGTAAAAAAAAATAGTGGATTTCTCCATCATTCAAAGTGGCAGTGAGCAGGAGCAGCCAGGCAGTGTGCATCAAGCAGCACACCACCTCTATCACCTATCAAGGGGGTGATTTCCATATATATGTGTATATTTCCATATAGCTATGGCAATGTGCTTTCTACTGGTAGATCTTGCTCCTCCAGCAGCACTGAAGGGGAGATTATGTTGGAATGAAGTTTAAATGGGTGAAAGGGCCAAAGAACTGATCTTACTAAGTGCTGAAGCAGCTTTGGCACATGCTTAATGGTGCTGAATTATTCATTGAGCTGGCTGGGCAAAATGACATTGCAAAGGGAAATAAATAAGGGTGTTGGAGAGAAAATGCCAAGTGATGTGTCAGCCAAATGCCCCAGTGTCACAGGTTTTGCAGAGAATCTGGCCTGGGATCCTAGCCTTAAGTGAGAGCTGCAGCTGGGTGCAAGCCTGTTGTAAAGGAGAGAGTTAATATTTTGGCTATGCAAAGAGGTGTGACTTTGGTGGTGCCTTTGGGCCCAGATTAGCCCAGATTGTCTTGGGAAACCTTCCCTTTGGGTGGGGAGTGGGGGGGGTATTGCAAAGAGCTGATAATGGGCAGCAGGCAGCTGTCTAGAGCCAAAGGCATTGCTGGGGCAACTATGATGCAGCAGATAGAGCCACAAAGTCTAAAATATTAATCCTTGTCAGCCACATCTCTCTGGAGAACACGCCATCTCCTCTCTTTTAAACGTGTCTTGCTTTCGTTGTTCCTGCAGGCCTGGTTAAAAGTCAATCACAAGTTTTACTTGTTCTCCAGGTGGAAGCCCTTTTCCAGACCAACCTGGGCCACTATCTGCAGGTATTCCCCCTCTCTTCCCTCCACTTCAAATTCCATAGAAGCAGGGGAACAATATCACATCAAACTGTTCTTCATTACACCGTTGTATTTTGAGGAAAGGGAGGGAGCAAAAACCTTCTGTTTAGCACGAATTAGGATCTGCCCCAGGGACAGTCTGAGCAGAGGCACTGCCTTTGCAGTACTCACTGCACTACAAGTCACAGCAGCAGCTAAGAGGAGTATCTGGGAGGAGCAGTAGCCATCTAACACATGCTTGATCCATTGAAAAGATCAATGTGATAAGCATGGCCTGGCTGTGCTGTGGTTTGAGTCCTGCATGGGAAGCAGAATTGTTTCCTGGCACCTTTCTGTCTGCTACAAATGCTGCCTCAAACACCATGTAAATGGCTCTGCTACATATAGCCGAGCTCTCCTGGGTATTCTGGAAGAAAATACCGGGAGCATTTGGCTTCAGCTCCTGTTGTTGTTGCTGCTCTGATTTGGAACTGCTGGCAGCTGGTATTTTCAGGAGTTATTCAGAAGCAAGTTTTGCTTTTGCCCTGAGGGCAAGGGTGGAGATCAAATCTGCAGTTAGTATTCATGGGTTTGAGTCAGGCATAGATATGTCTCATTGCTATAGGTATAATTCTATACCTAAGCCTTCCCATCTCCTGCCTTTTCTGTGTTTGCTCAGTGGAGGGAGTTCCCAGTGCTGCTAAAGGGAGGTTTTGCAGAGGAAGCAAAGGGACAACCAGGCAGCCAAAACACATACAGCAGGAACTGTCTGGGCCTTTGCAATGCCAACATCAGCATGTCCAACTGTGCTCAGCTGCATCCAAATACCACATCCTTGGTTTCTCTGGGCCTCTGCAGAGGCCAGTGCTCCCTCCTGTTTCCAGCGCTGATGCCATCCCATTCCAGCAAACGCCACAAAGCAGTTGTGACAGTTGGGATTCATATCTGACACTTCTCTCAAGATGTCCCTTCTGTGATGTGCTGTGCTGAGCCCTGAGCTCCTGATCCCCATCACTCAGGACAGGGACTTGTCAGAAGGACCCACAACCCACTCCCAGCCTGTGCTTGGGTTTTCTAGGGATCTCACATCCACATTAAGCCAGATGTGACCAAGCATGTGGGCCAAGTTATCATCACATCCCTATCAGCACTGTCTTAGGAAAACGAGGTACAAATAAGGAAGCATGCACAAAACATGTGCATTCTAAACCACCAAGGTTTATGTTTTCCCAGGATTAGTTTTCCCCTCCTCAGTGACAGACCCTAAGAAACAGGGAGAGTCCAACTCTGTTTACCTTATCTTGGGTAATCCCCAACAAAGGGAAAAGAGGTTTGAAAAATCAAATCACTGCAAGTTCTGCCACCTACTTTGGTTTTAGGCAGGATTTTTTAAACAAAATTTAATTATAGAGTTTTGACTCTTTTCCAGAAAGGTGAGAATGCAACACACTTTTGGCTGTCACTCCTGCAGGACTTTGCTTTTACTGACCAAAGTGAAGAGTCTGTAAAATGCTGAGGCACTCCCTGTGCATCCTTTTAGCATATTTCAAACCGAAATAGGAATAGAAAGGATGTAAATATTTACTGGAATTGTGTATCAGAGAGCACCCAGGGACCCACATTTGGATAATCTGCATTGCAAGAGAAGTCAGGGGAATAGCAGATGACTTTGAAAGGCTGTAGTGCTAGATGTGTTTCTTAACATGCACAAATTGCTCCCTGATTTCATAGGGAAAAGGAAGCTCTGCATGGATTATTGGTTTTTAGATCTTACTTTAGCTATAGTGCCTGCAGACACAGTCAAGATCAGGATCTTTTGTTAGCTGAGATATGAGCATGCAGTAAGATCCTCTCCTTGAGGAGTTTGCAGGATGAATTTCAACCTAAGGAGGACTGTTTAATGCCTGAAACCAGGAAATTCCACCATGTTGTGTTAGCTGAGGGTCAGCTCTGCTTTGCCTGGTGCTTATTCCTCTTTTCAGTCCCCCAGTGCCCTCACTGTGGTGTTATCCCTGGGTTGGAGAGGTGGGTGGAAAGGCAAGGGAGACAGGAGAGAAGCAAGCGGGCTGGGGTCTGCTCTGCTTTGTTCCCAAACCTTTTCTCTAACTGGATCCATTGGAGAGGTGAAAATTGATACCCTCTTGTGCCAGAGAGTCACTGCTTGCCCAGCAAGGCCAGTCAGCCCCACTTACCTTGACTGTACGTGTCCCATCACAAAGAGGAAAGGTGAGGAACCATGTCTAACACATGCTTTCTAAAACAGACATTCAGAACTCTCCCCATCTCTGTTGAATAATTAAATGAGTCTCTCCTCCTCTTCAGGAACTGTTTTGACCCATTAACTTGTAGGTGATGTGAGCAAGGGAAATTATCTCTCATCCATTGCACATGTTTGCTGCCTGGTAAGATGGGGCTGCCTTTAGACTCCAGTTGTCTCATCAGTCTGATACTTGAACTCAGCTTTAAATACAGCTCATGGAGAAAGACACAGTGGGTTTGGTAGGAGATGAAGCACAGGCAGTCCATGCAAGCACAATTCCTCCTGCCACGTACTATAAAGGATACTTCTGCTGTACATTAAAGGAATGGAACTACATTAAGGGGAGGAGGACCAAATGGTCTGCTTTAATTATTCATTATGAGCAGTAGCTATTGTTATTTAAAAGCTGCCCCTCTTAGCCTGAAATATTAACTGTTGGCCTGTTTCTTTCCTGGACTGCTACCATCCAATGTCCTGCTGTCTTTGCTCTTGAAGTGAGCCATGGCAAAGGTCTTCTCCATCAAGCTGGCTCCAACCCATTGCTCTGACCCAGGCTTCCTGGACCTCCTCTCAGGGCTCTTCCTTTCAGTAATTCATACCAACTCAGCCAGTGCTTTACTCCTCATGTTGGTTTCAAATGTGTGCTGGGTTTCCCTTGCTGTACTCCATTGCTATCTCCCCGAGCCTGACTCAGGCACTGCAGACAAGGCTTTCAAGAGAAGAGTTCCCACCAGCAGTGCCAACATGCCTTACTATCATCTCCATTTCTCCCTAAGAAGCACAGGCCTTGTTTACTCTTCTTTTAATAACACAGATGGTTTTAATAGTTCTCTGCCTTCACCCCCAGTTCTTTCTCCTTGGCTGTAGTCTGCTTAATACTTTCTTCTAAGTGATGGCTTTGTCACTTAATCTCATTAAAACGTCTCTTCATTGAGCTCCATCAGCTGCTTATTAGACCGTAAGCCTAATCTCCCATTTGTAATTAATTTCTGTGCCTCCTACAATTTGGCATTGTTAGATAATGGCATCACTCTCAAGGTCACTAATACACAGCACGAGGTAAACACCCATGGCTCCAGCACCAGCAACCCTCCTTCCTCCTCTCTTTGTCACACTGCTTGATTTTATTGACAGCTTTCTCCCTTTCCCTCAGACAGTTTCTGCTTCCTGTCCAGCATGTTCTGCTGTGTGACTCTGCAGATCAATATCCTGCACTGTCTAGAGGCAAATGCATTTCTGATATCCTCCAGACTCATCTGCACTAGTTTTCCACTTGCCTTCCAGTTCTCTCCTGTTTGGTCCAAGAATTTAGGTGCACTGTTCTTCCTTTGCTCCTTTACATGTAAAACTTGCAGAGCTTCTGGAATTGGACACCTGAGCCTTTCACCTCAGGCCATTGGGCCCAGTGGATGCTCAGTGGCTTGCTCATCAGTGGTAAAAATGATTATGATTTCATGTCCATATATTTTAAAAAGGAAGAAATCTTGGATTATCACAGTTCATGGTATCAACCAATTCCACCTCACAATTCCTGTTGGTGGGATAGAATCATAGAATCGTTTTGGTTGGAAAAGACCTGTAAGATCATTGAGTCCAACCAACAACCTGTACTGAGTCCTGTGCTAAACCATGTCCCTAAGCACAACATCTACACAGTTTTTAAACATGATGGAAGACAACAGAAGAAATCAAGCACTATCCAGAGATATCCAAACCAGTGCTTCCCTATAGGAAGCTAGGATGCTGGTACTTGGCACCAACACTGACTTTGCCTCCAGCCTGTGTATAAAGGTGTTTGCAGGGCACTGCCCTGTCTGGGTCTGTTGGCTTGAACGGCCCTTTTAACAAGGAATTTTACAGACTACAAAAGGCAGGAATGATACCTATGGTGATACAGCCCTTGGCTCACTAGGACTTGCTCACAGAGGGAAGTGTGGGACCTCTGTAGAGTCTGGAAATAGGGTCAGTCCTGGCCCAAGCTAAATCCCTTTGTTGTCCCCAATAGCTTTATTTTAATCTCTGATATTTTCCTGTTCAGATGTGGTTGATTTGACCCATTCTTTCAATTTTTGCTCTTTTCCCCCTGAAAGCTACCTCATGCACTTAAGAGATGCACACAGAGCTGTCATTAGATCATAGGAATTGCAATTCAATACAGGATTGATCCAGAAATTAAGTGTTCAGGCAGCTACGGAAAACAGCTCCAAACCCAGTACAGAGACCTGTAGGGAAGAAATCTCACAATCAGTACAACCCCAGGATTTTTAACTCACCAGACTCTGCAACTGTATTTTCTAATTGGCAATTCTTGTACGGGTGCCTAATTTTTCCTGCTTCGTAGTCAACAAAGAAAGAAAAAACAAACAACAACCCACAAATCTATTGGTGAGAAATCCTGCTGCCTTTGGGGAGAAGGCAGGCTGCTGTAAAGCAGATATATATCTTTCTGAGGGGGGTTAATGCAGGAAGGGCATTTTGTCACGGCTGCAGAAGTGTCAGGACTGCTGCCGTGCTGGGAGCTGGCGCGAAGCCACCGGGCAGATCCAGCTCAGTTGCTCAGGAACAGCCGTGCAAAATGGCCTCGTTCCAGCTGCCCAGTGCAACATTTTGGGTAAAAGACACCTCTTACCTGAGGATAGATGGTAATTACTCCCAGTGAAATGTGCCTGGCTCAGCAGCAGGGAGATGTATTTGCAATATGCTTGCAAGCTGTTAGGAAGAGCATGGGGTTTTTTTTTTGCTGTGGTGATGCCTCAGGTTGCTAGTTTAAGGCCAGGAAAACTTTGTGGCTGTAGTCATCAACATGCTCAAAGGACAGGTTGGTAAGAGTGACTGACAGTCAGACCGACTTCAGCAGACTCAGTCCTGTTATCAAAACCAGTTTGGGATCAACAGATAAACCTTCAGTTTTCCTAAACAATCCATGTTTCCTAAACCATCCTTGTTTTGGTCTCTTTCTGCAATACTCTCCTCCAAACCATGCTGAAAACATCTTTTAAATCCATTTGCATCACTCCCTTTGTGTGCAGCACTGTTCTAGTCTGTGCTCACACAATCACAACACCAATGTGATCAACAAAAGAACAAAAATCATTTTATTCAGCACATACTCCCATTTCCTCTGAGAATGAGCCCAAGTTGCATTTCAGTCAGCTGTGATGCACGTGGACCCCAGTCCCTAAAATCAACCTTGCAGCACTAAAGATCAGCTATCTACCATCAAAAGGGATTTTTGAAATTTCAGTTTTGTTTGGCTTTTAATGATCCATTTGTCTCTTCAGACCTGGGAGCAGGCAGTGAGGTAGCTATGATTTGCAGCCACAGGCTGCCTGCTCCCTCCTCTGCTTCCATGGAAACATGTATTGCATGAGGTGAAACCAGGCATAGACTTGAAGTACATGATTTCCAAAATATTTGCTTTTCTTTGTAAAGAGTTCTTTACCTCCTGATTGTACAAAACTCTGGGTGAAGAGGAAATTGCTTTAGGGAGAGGCAACTTTTTGAGGTGCCTGACTGCAGTACCTGCTGTGGGGGTTGAAAGCATCCTCCCTGAGCACATGGACAGGTCCCTTTGCTGCTCAGGGGTGAAATGCATGAGGCAGGGCAGGGCCAGAGGGTTTTGGAGCTGGTGTTGTTAAGTCAGTGGCATTTGGGGTCAGGAGAGTTCAGCTTTAATGTAATTCCTTTGTTTTACCTTCACCTCCTCCCTGGAGAGATGAAGATCATACCCTACTCTGCACTTCAGGAGCCCAAAGATACCCAATTTGCTCAAGGAATAGCTCTGCTGGGCAGCCTCTCTCCTCCCTGGGTCATGGTAAAAACCAGATTATTTGCAGTTTGAGGGCAAGACAAGGGAGGGCTGGGGAAAGGGCAGGGGCTCACACAAACCTGCATGGCACAGGCAGAGCACAAGGCAGCTCTCTTGGTGGCTGGCATGTTTTGCACAGGGAATTGTTCAGAAAGAAAAAGTGTTTAGGAGGAAATGGACCTCAAGTGACAGCCACCAGCTCTGCCTGCAGCTCTCGTGCAGCAGTCTCTCTCTGGAAGGGCTCTCACCCTGCAGGGAAACCAGCCTTTTCTGCCACTGGAGGCTGAGCTGGAAACCTGCTGCTGCTGCAGGGCTGACTGCATGGGGCCTGATCCTGCTGTGGGAGCCCAGGTCCTGCTGCAGGGGCTGGTCTGCAGGAGAGGAGCCTGACCCACTATCTTCTGCTTGACCCTTGTTTGTTAGCAAGAGGGAGAAAAGCCTTTTAGATGTGGTGCCTCTAATGAGTTGCTGGGGGGTACTTTGGCAAGATGTCTTTCCTGCATGGAAAAGAAGTGTATTTTATCCTCTGTCACTTGCAAAACATTCACATTTTGAAAGCCCAAAGCAGAGCAAAAACCTTCTTTTCTAGCCCAACTCCCAAGACAAGCCCTTTGGGCTGCAGGACAGCCTCCCATTTTGGCAGCCAGGAAGCCCATCCAGCCCTGGCCTTCCAACAAAGCTCTGCCTCAGCTTTCAAAAGGTAAAAATAAATGTCGCTACACACTGTCTGCTGGCTCTACAAGATTCATGCTAATCAGAGCCCCTCATTAATTATTTAGTTTCAGGGAAATGTGCCTAAGAGTTCTGACACTTCAAATATGCAAAGTAATTGCCACATTTATTTCCCATCTAATGGGGAGGGCAAAATAAATTGTACTGGGCTGAGTAGGATGCACGGGTGGGTGAGACCAGGACATTCCTGCCCTTGCATGTGGTTTCATCCATACCCTGGAGCCCACAGAGTTTCACTGTGTCTTGAAGGGCTCAGGATTGTCCCCCTGCATGTCAGTGTGGGCTGGGCATGTCACAGAGACTCAGCTACAGCCACCTCCACCGTGAGCATTCTGTGAGCATTCTGTCTGTGCATCTCCTTTGGCTTCCTGCCCACTCCAGGGCTGCTCCAGCTCCTGGAGCCAGCACGGGGGCTGCTGGTTAGTTTGCTCTGAGTTGGCCAGAGCAGGATTGGATCCCACCTCCAGGGCTGTGTTCCTCCCCTAGTTGCTGAAGCACGTGGTGACAAGCAGCAGCTCCCCCTGCTCCAAAAGAATTAGGTCTCCACTGCAGGTTTGCAACCTGAAGAAAATAAACAAATGCAGAGCAGCAGTGACTATATTCATCTGAAACTGAGAAGCTGTGGTTCACAGGAAACTTTGATCACTTTAAGTGTCAGACCACCTGGGGGGAAAAAAAGGGGAAAAAAAGTGAAAAAAATGTCATTAAAGAGCAAGTGTTTTGGAAAAGGTAAGAGCTGCTGTTTCCAAAATGAAGTACAATCTCTTCTGGCCCTCAATGCTAGACATCTGCATCCAGAGAGGACTGATCTCTCTCAGCTTCAAGCTGGTGGTACTTGGAGGCAGAGGTTTCCAAACTCAGACCCACAGGTGCTGAGGACCAGCAGGACTCCTGTCACTTGCAAAACATTCACATTTTGAAAGCCCAAAGCAGAGCAAAAACCTTCTTTTCTAGCCCAACTCCCAAGACAAGCCCTTTGGGCTGCAGGACAGCCTCCCATTTTGGCAGCCAGGAAGCCCATCCAGCCCTGGCCTTCCAACAAAGCTCTGCCTCAGCTTTCAAAAGGTAAAAATAAATATCACTACACACTACAAGATTCATGCTAATCAGAGCCCCTCATTAATTATTTAGTTTCAGGGAAATGTGCCTAAGAGTTCTGACACTTCAAATATGCAAAGTAATTGCCACATTTATTTCCCATCTAATGGGGAGGGCAAAATAAATTGTACTGGGCTGAGTAGGATGCACGGGTGGGTGAGACCAGGACATTCCTGCCCTTGCATGTGGTTTCATCCATACCCTGGAGCCCACAGAGTTTCACTGTGTCTTGAAGGGCTCAGGATTGTCCCCCTGCATGTCAGTGTGGGCTGGGCATGTCACAGAGACTCAGCTACAGCCACCTCCACCGTGAGCATTCTGTGAGCATTCTGTCTGTGCATCTCCTCTGGCTTCCTGCCCACTCCAGGGCTGCTCCAGCTCCTGGAGCCAGCACGGGGGCTGCTGGTTAGTTTGCTCTGAGTTGGCCAGAGCAGGATTGGATCCCACCTCCAGGGCTGTGTTCCTCCCCTAGTTGCTGAAGCACGTGGTGACAAGCAGCAGCTCCCCCTGCTCCAAAAGAATTAGGTCTCCACTGCAGGTTTGCAACCTGAAGAAAATAAACAAATGCAGAGCAGCAGTGACTATATTCATCTGAAACTGAGAAGCTGTGGTTCACAGGAAACTTTGATCACTTTAAGTGTCAGACCACCTGGGGGGAAAAAAAGGGGAAAAAAAGTGAAAAAAATGTCATTAAAGAGCAAGTGTTTTGGAAAAGGTAAGAGCTGCTGTTTCCAAAATGAAGTACAATCTCTTCTGGCCCTCAATGCTAGACATCTGCATCCAGAGAGGACTGATCTCTCTCAGCTTCAAGCTGGTGGTACTTGGAGGCAGAGGTTTCCAAACTCAGACCCACAGGTGCTGAGGACCAGCAGGACTCAGAAACCTGCCTGGCATTCAGCTGATCGTGTCCACCATACCTGTGAAAGGTGAGATTCATCCAAACCAAAATGTGGCGTTTGGGTTTGCATTTTGCTTTATTTTCTTATACAAATAATAATTATTTCTCAAATTTATACTAATTTAAAATGAATGTCGTGCCATGATGCTTTATCTCTGATTCATTAGCAAGATTAATTTGAAGTCTTTGGCATGTGACATGCAAGAGCCTTAGATGGGACACAGGGATATAGAGCTTTTGGTCCCTGGCCATTATTATTTTGAACGAAGGATCTGATACAGTCCAAAGGGGTATTTGGTGGGACCTGTCTCAGTCAGGCAGTTTCAGCAAAGCCCCATGTACTAAAATGTTTGCAAGGAGTGAAACCCTTGGGGAAAACAGTTCAGAAATCCCAGCAGACCTTTTGCAATGCTGACCCAGACCTATTTTACTATTCTCTTTGGAATTCCCTAGTTTCTGTAGAAGCCAAACCTGTTGGCAGGGAATTCACTGTATGTGCAGAAGATGCAGCATGTTCTCCTTCCACCTCACATTGTTCAGGAGCAGTGCTCTGGGGGAGCAGCTGTTTCAGCTCTGCAAATCTACCCTGTTACTCTGAAATTACTGCTACTTCTTCCATATCCACGTGCTATTAATTATTGAAGCAGAGTGGTTAAATGAACTGTGATACAAGCAAAGCATTTTCCCTTGTCCAGATTTGTCCAGTGAACTTTCATGCTGCTTATTAATCGATAAAGATGCAAAATAATTCCATTTTTCATATATACACTAAAATTCACTCCATACCTTCTATTATATATTCACACTGATCCCAGAGTAGAGGGCTATCATTCCTTTGCAGAAGCAATCAGGAAAATGTGGCTTGTGGTCTTTAGTGATATCATCAGGGAAATCTGAATTCCTTAGGCCTTTCCATTTGGTTTTCTAAATGTGAAATGGTTTTGCTGCTCTGTCTTTAATCCTTTGGCCTCAAGAATGGGAAATGAAATTGACTTTTCTCAGATACTCAGCGTCAGCATCCAAATCAGGACTTTCTCTTTGTGTGCAGAGAAGGGGAGTGAAGATACTTGTTATTCAATTACTCGGAGGTGGAATCTGTTTTTCAGAGAGTAAACCCATTTCCACAAATTCTCTTTTTCCCCATTTTGCATCTGTATGCATGAGAGGTCTAGTTTTAGGGATGACTGATGTTAAGTTCCTAATGAGCTGGCTCCAGGGTGTGGATTTTCATTGTGTATTTTGCTGATTTGATGCTGGAAGTTTGCTTGACCTTGCTTATGGCATCTTCCATGAGATATATACATATGATCCATCCCATCCTCTTCCCTCTGCCCCATGTGAGGGGATGGGCTAGCCCCCCAGTATTCAAACCATCTTTTCTGTATAGCTCTTTTTCCAGCCGATGTCCCAAAATGCCCCACAAAATCATCTCCCCTGCTCATTTCCCCAGCAAACACAACTCTGACCACTTTCCAGGCAACACTTCTGGCACAATATTTCCTGATCTAATTCTCCTAATTACCCTAGAGGCCCATAATAACATTTAAAACTCGCAGTGCTCCTTCACTGTCCAAGGCGTTTCTCGAGCGAGTGCACCAGAGCCCTGCTCATATTCTCTCTTTACTTCCCCCCCTCCCAGAACCTTGCACTGACAATCCTGTCTTACACACCAGTATTTTATGTCCCTCATTTCTCCTTTGCTGTTCTCCCTTGGACTGCACTAACACCCCCTTGTCCATCAGCCCTCCCTGCCATGCAGCACTGTCAGCTTTGCTGCAGTTTGCAGCCACACTCACCTCTGCAACCACTGTAGGGCTGCATTTGCTCAGGACAGGAGTGGCTGGGTTTTGCCTGACATATCTCCCCTTCCTCTGCAACCTCAGCTGAGATTTTTCCTTGCTAGCAACCAACTTCCCAGCCTGAATATGACCGAGAGCTGTGGCTTGGAGTGCCATCCCTCCCTTTGCAGAGCACACTTTGGTACCCGGGTACCTCGCATCCCTGGAGGTTGTGGCTGTTGCATCCAGCAGTGTGTGTTAGTGATCCGTTGCTGTTTGCCAGGGAAAGCTGGGGTTGCCATGACAATGGGGTGTCAGTGGAGCTGTTGTGAGCATGGCCACAGCATCTGCAAACCTCTGCCACTGCTGCATTTATCCTGCCAGCCCCCCTGAGCAGTGGGGCGGGTGCAGCGGTGGGGGATGCAAAGATGTCCATGCTGAGGTGCTCAAAGGAGCCCTCCAGCATGGAGCAGAGGGCTGAGCTGCACTGCCCACTGTGTGACTCCCTTCCCCAAAGAAAATGATATCTTTTGGGGGGTTAAACAGAGGCTGGGGAAAGGGGCTTGGTCTGTTTTAATTTTTTCTGCACCTTCTTCCACCCCAGAGGGAGGAGCACTGGGGACAAGAGCCAACAGGAACACTGCAAACTGCAGCTCATTTGTGAGCACCCCTGGCTGCTTAGCAAAATCTCAACCTGAATTAAGGGCTTGTAGCACTGCTGCAAATGAAACCTCAATCCCCTGAGCCTCTGCCTACAGGCTCTTAGTTTAATTTGCACTCACATTTGCACAATTTGTAGTTGTATTTTGCATTTAGACAGAGCATCCCAGCCCCTGATTCGGCATCTGGAGCTTCAAAACTTGGGCCTAATCACAGCAGGACAGGAGCCAGGGGCTGCCCCTGTGAAATGGAAGCAAGGCTTCAGGCATTTCTGTGGGCAGATCTTTCCTGGGGGTTACACCAGGGCTGTCTCAGCCCAGGACCTGGATGTGTGGAGGAGCAAAGGGCAGGACTTGACCAGGCAGAACCTGCCTACTGGTGTTGTGTGACAGAGCTGCACTGGTGTGGCACTTTGCCTGGACCCACAGCAGGGCTGCCTGCCTGGGGCACAGCTCTCTCTGTGCACCACTGTGTGCTGGTACTGGCGTGGTCCCTGCTCATGCACTTATTTCTGCTTCTTTCTGCCTCCTCCTCCCAGCAAAGTAGCTCAGAGGGGCTGTGCCTGCCCTGCAGGGTGCCAGCAGTGCAGGGGGAAAGCCAGTGAGATGAGCTGCTCTGGGAGACACCTCCTCTGTCCCCAGTACAGGACCATGCCCACGCAGGGACAGGGTCCCTGGTGACTTGTGGCACACCCATGTGGCAAAGTCCAGGCCTGGTTGCCCCAGCTCAGGCACTGGCCACCAGACCTTGCTTCAAGAATTTGCTAGAAGAGTGTCTTCATCTCTTCTGAGCGTGCTTGGCCAATGAGAAGGCTCCTCTGTCCTCAGCTTCTTTGCCCAGCACCAGGCAGGATTTCACAATTTCCAAGAGCAATACAATCCCAATTCATCTTTATGATCTCATGTGATCTCCACTGGTCCAAAAATGACAGCCAGGAGCACCTACCTGCAACTTGCATTGCAAAAATGCTTGAGGCTGCTTTGGTAGAGCAGCAGCTGTTGTGCTGGGTGCTGCAGAAATAAAGCTCAAAAAGCACATTGATGCCTCAAATTTAAATAGACCAAGCAGACCCAGAGACCTAAGAGAGATGATTCCCAAGGTCATGTAGGAAGCCTGTGGCAGATGCAAGACCTGAGCATAGATCTCCTGAGGCCCAGCCATGCTGTGGTCTCAGGACTGTCTTCTCTTTTGTCTTCCAGTCCATTAGGAAGATCAGTTAATGAAATGGAATTAATAATGCCAGCTGCAGCACCAGCAATGCTGTAAGGGAGACAAATTTAGCAGCACAGGCTTGAAAGCAGCAGGCTTGAAAATGGGGGTAGGCTGGAAGTGCCATAAGAGGCTGCTCTGATGGGGGAATGCAGGAGCTCAGCCAGAGTTTGAGGGTCTCATCAGCTTTACTGATCATTTCTTAAAGGAGGAATGAAGATGTACCAACTACCTCCCTCAAAAGAGAGAAACACATGATTTTAAGGATGCCAGCAAACTGAAAAAAAGTAGTCCCCCTGGAAAGAATCAAAAGACTTTTCTAGGTCAACAGCAGGAGCAGAGCCTTCATTTCTATGATCCTCACGGTTCAAAAATAACATTAAAGAACCAAGAGAAATTACCCACTGCTGAAGAGCTGGGAGTAAATAAAAATTGATCCTTACGTGTTAGACATGCTGTTGCCTGCAGTAGTCAGTGAGCTCAAATGGCACTGCAGAAGTGCCAGCTGTCTCTGGGATGGCTGGTGAAGAGGATCTGCTGAGGGACTGCACGTCAGCTGGTCAAAAACCAAAATGGAAAGCTGTATTTTAACAATAGTGCCAAATCTGAGGATTTCCTCCCCAAGTACTCATTTACTAGGATTCAAAGAAAGGCCCCCTCATTCCTGGGGAGGAAAGCAAGTGCAAAGTAGGCCTCACCTGATTCTTCCACCCACTCATTTGACTCATGTCATGGTTGTTGTCAAAGACCTTATGATAATCTGTGACGTTGAGCACAAATGGGCATGAAGAACAGTTCTGCTGAGCAGAAGGTGAAACAGAGGCAGCAGAGCAGAAGCTTAGCAGCACATCTCAAAACAGGCTTCTTGTCCCAAATACTTTGACTTATCATTTTATAAAGCCCTCATAGACCCAGGCATTTCGAGACCTCTAAAGGAAATCTCAGCGAACCTGAAAAATGATGTGACATGCAGACACACAGGGGTTTCTTTTATTACAAGTATTCAGCTCCAGACCTAAACTGCAATGGCTTATGACCATGTTGTCTTTTTTTACCAGTTTATGTGATTCCTTTTTGTGGTCTAAAGACCTGAGAAAAATAGTAACTGGTGTCCTAAGAGAAAATACCAAAGACCCAGGGCAAAAGACAGCAAGGACCACCTACACTGTGAATAGTGATGGCCCTGAAATAGCCATCAGCACCTCCCAGCTCATGGCTTTTCTACTTGAGCTGCCTCGGAGAGATTGTGCAGCCCAGAAAATGTGTTGTGCAAGAATGAGTGCAAGACAGCAGGATGGATGAGAGCAGAGCCAGGATCTGGCCCATCCCTCTGCTATTGACAGCCTCCTCACAGAAATGTAATTGCTGGCTGCCCTTGGCTTGGAGTACTCAGGCAAAAATTCTCCATTGCTCTTTAGAGCTTCGAGACACATTAATGCAACTTTTAAAATAGCATCCCCTCTATTTTTGTTGCTAATGGTAAGAACAAATTAACTTAGAAGAAAAAGGCAGTGATCTCCCTTAATGCTATTGTTCTCCTGAAGTGCTAAACGTCAGGATCTCACAGCACCACGTTGCGGATCTGGCGCTGCCCTCAATGTGTCCCACGATGCACTGATGAGGAGGGATGCAGAGCACTGTTCTGAAAAACATCATCAGCCCAAAGTGCCTTCAAAGTCACTGCACTTAGAGCAGAACTGGTGGCAGTTTCAGCTCTATGGATTTGTTAGCACGTGTCTTTGAAACCAATTCTGATTTCCACCCTGCCCTCCAGAATGGTAGCTGAGGGTCAGCCCTGAAATTTAGGGCCATGTGTAATCCTGCCTATGATAGAATACTGGGTTCTTCTGAGGTCTTATGGGCTGTTATGTCAATTCAAGTGTATTTGCCTAAAAAGCCTTAAATGTTGCTAGCTCTGACCTCATCAGAGCTCATCAGTGGTGTATCAGGGTCACTGAGGAAGTGGGAGGACCTTTGGAGGAAAGCAGGGTAGGGCTGGTCTTGAAGTGGAGCTCGTTGTGTCCCTGTAAGTAGCAGAACCCTGGTGACCCACACACCATGGCAGGGTGCCTGTGTCCTTTGCTGAGCTGCTTCTCACCCAGAAATCTCTGAAAGGCTGGAAACAAGGCAGACAGTGATACTTTACTCATGTCTTAACTTGGTCAGAGGTTTCCCTCGGTGGGATGTTTGGATGGGTGGAAAGCAACCAGGTAATTCTTTTACTGAATTCTTACCCCACTTGGTCTGCAGCTATGCCATCAAAATTAAGCTTCAGATGAGCTACCTAAAACTTCTGAAGACCTCTAATCATTTAAATAACATCCTGGGGCAAAAGGAGGCTTCCCATGGACAGTGCTCTGAAGGGAAGGACAGCATTCAGCTTTGGTCCCTGCTCTACAAAAAAGATGGGACAGGCTGGAGAGGGTCCAGAGAAGGGCCACAAGGATGATCAGAGGACTGGAGGACCTGCCATATGAGGAGAGACTGACAGAAATGGGTTTGTTCAGCTTTGAGAAGAGAATGCTTTGGGGAGACCTTATGGCCATGTTCCAGTACGTAAAGGGTGGCTGCCAAGAGGATGGAGACTCCCTATTTAGAAAGAGTCACATGGAAAAGACCAGGGTCAATGGGCACAAATTGCTCCTGGGGAGATTCCAATTGGACACAAGAGGTAAATTTTTCACCATGAGGAGCCTTAAACACTGGAATAGTCTCCCAGGAAAGTGGTGGATTCCCCCACATTGGACAGTTTTAAGTCTCAGCTTGACAGGGTGCTCAGCCACCTCATATAAGCTATAATAGTACCTAGAGAGGTTGGACCAGATGATCCTTGATGTCCCTTCCAACCTGGCATTCTGTGATTCTATGATTCCATTAAATTCCACTTACTGCTTTTAATCCTACTTCTGTTCATGGTCACAGGAGGACTCTCCTCCAACACTGTGGTTGATGCCAGGATCTCTCACCTGTGCATGTCTCACCCTTCTAAGACCCAGGCACTGCTTGATGTGCCTTTCAGTCTGCTCAGTAAATTTTTAACTGGTGGTCCTGGTTTAGTCTGGTTGCAAGGAATTTAATGGTTAATTTTGTTATCCTGGGGAAGAAGGTAGAGACCTGAGGTTTGTGGCAAGAGGAATCCCTACCAGCAATGAAGAGAAGGAGAAATCATCACTGTTTCATACAACACTGGAATGTTCAAGATATATGGGCCACTTTTCTGTCCAAAGGGAATTTGTCTTTTATACCTGACTGAGAAATGTGGGTTACAGTGAGACTACACAGAGATTTTGTGTCTTCTCACTGCTGTGTTGCTGGTGGTACATGCCCAACAGCCATGAGTTTCACTGATGCACTGCGTTTGAAGTCTCTTTGGCTTCTTTTTTAGGGACTCCAGGATTTAAGAGTTTCATGTGAACAATGGCTCTGTTTCATATAAACTGCTTGTAAATACCTCCTATTATGGGTTGATGCTGGGAAGCCCATCAGGGAGCTGCAAACAGTGTGCAGGGCAAAACCTAGCAAGAGGGTTCTTTTCTGCTCTTGCAAAGGTTCTAAACCAGTTGGTCCATGCTGAGAAATCATCCCTTGCAAACCTGTTTCTTCCTTCTGTTTTTTAACAAAGCCAGGAAGAAAAAAATCAAGACTTGCAACGTTGTTTATAGATTATTTTATCTTCCTTTATGCAATGACAACTGAAGCCAGTTCTGCACCAATTAGTTAATGATTTCCTTGTTGGGGGACTGAAGATGCTGGATTCAACCCCAGAGCAAGTCTTTTGGGGGATTTCAAAGGTGGTTTTGAAGCATAAACAATAGCTGTTGACCTCTGTAATCCCAGCAGAGTTTCCTCAGTAAAGGTGAAGGTCACACTGTGGTGAATCCCTCCTCAAATTTTGGCTTTCTTCTATGGGATGAGTTACCTGAGGGAAGGATAAGTGACCTACTACTTCCAGTTGGAAGAGACCTCAGTTCACTCAGGCATTAAAGGCCATTTCCTTTGGCAGCTAAAAGAGCAAAGAGATTCAGACTCTGTTGCCTATGCTGATGTGTGTGTGACCCACCATGTCTGTGCTGGTGTCTGTCCCCATATAAAAAAGCTAAATTCAGTATAACGTGGCTAAAGTAAAATAATTTAATACACCAGCAAGATCTAAAAGATTAAATACAGCCTCAGAGCTGAGAGGTCTCCTGTTGGGACCTTTCTGCCAAAATGAGTAGACCAGGTCTAATACACTGTATCTCAGGTCACTCTTCAGTGAAATGGGGTGATTTTAGGGGGAGTTTATTTGTGATTAATAACCACTCCACTTCCCAAAATCTGAAAAGGCAAATAGGTGGGGTGGATGTAAAGCATTTTCCTTCCAAGCCTTTCCCAAGCAACATGTGGCCATTGCTTAATGATGACATCTCTGTGAGGCTGCTGACACTACTTGATTGAAGGGGAAACTGAGGCAAGGGCAGCGTTGTACCTAGGGGAGGAGTCTTGGGGCTGGTGTTAAAATTCAGCCATTAGTGGGCTTAGAGTTCCCAGTGAGGGCACGTGCTTTTTCACCTATTGTCTCTCTACCTGTACTCTTTGCCCCTCAGATCCTGGTTGCTGCAGCAGCTGGAGCAGCAGGAGGAGGCAGAGCTCAGCCCCTGCACATCCTCCCCTGGGTGCAGCTCCCAGTGCTCAGCATCCCAGCGCAGCAGGGCTTGGCATGAGGGGCTGGGGGGGCTGTGTGGGTGCAGGGAGAGAAGGGTGATCCCTGCTGGTGAGGGCACTCTGGCTATTTTCATCTGTTTCTGGAATCGTTTTGAAATGCAGAGCAAAATGGGGCATTGTTCTTTTGGGGTTGGATCCTGCCCTTGGTTTTTCTCCTCCCTGACCTCACCCAGCTGGGCAGAGGAGAGAGGGGCATCAAAGCCTGGAGGGGCAAGGGGGAAATTTGCCCCACTGAAAAACAAAACACAAAAAAAAAAGGAAAGAAAAGAAAAAAACCCCAAAAAACCACGCCAGATCTCATCACTCTTAAGAAATTTCTGGAACACGAACAGTCACCGCCATAGAGCCAGATAAGAAACGCTGCTCACCCCTTCACC
>NW_009953726.1:3357463-3357898 GCF_000747805.2 Chaetura pelagica
CCCCCCCGGCGGGGGCGGGGAGCGGTCCCCACCAGCCCTCCCACCCATCCCTGCTGGGGAATGCCGGGCTGCTAAACGCCCTGCCTCCCTCCCACCGACCAGCCGGCCATTCCTCCTCCCTCAGCTCTCCGAGATGCAAGCCAGTGCCGATTCCACCAAGATGGACTGTCTGTGGAGCAACTGGAAATGTCAGGGTATTCCATCCGTTCTGGTGTTGCATGCGAGGAGGGCTGCATGGCCAGAGGAGGCACGGGCAGGACCCATCCAGCCTTTTTGGGTTGTGCATTGTTCACCTGCCGTCCTTTGCATGCCGTTTTCTCTTCCCCTCCCCCCGGTGGGGCTTTTCTTTTGGGGGCGATTTAAGAAAGGCAGATAAAAAAAAAAAAAAAAAGCCCCTTGGTTGTGTTATCGGAATCTGTTTTCCCCCACCTCCAC
>NW_009953726.1:3357992-3364752 GCF_000747805.2 Chaetura pelagica
GGGGGGAGAGGGTCAGAGCATCGGGGAGAAGGGGGACACGGCATCGCCACCCACTTCGTGTGCTTTGCCGTGGGATTGCTGTAAAATCATCAGGTGAATGATTAAATCCCTGCGTTGTGCTCTCGAGCATCCTCCGGGGACGGGAGGGGGGATCTCGTGAGGATGTTGTTTTGCTGCCCAGCAGGGGAGGGGGACAAACAGCATCTCCCTTTTTTTTTTTGGGGGGGGGGGGGGGGGTGATTTTCAGCTCCTTCTGAGCAGGTCGGTGGCTGTGCTGGGTGGGGCTGGCTACCTCCCCGGGTGCCTCGGACAGCTTTGCAGCCATTTTTAAGTCGGCTTATTTTTTCCCAGGCAGCATCCAGCCTTTGTTTTGATAAAAAGAGAGTCTCTGTGACGCTGCTCAGTGGGCAGATTAGAGGCAGAAAAGCTTAGCTGCTGATTCTGCCGGGCAGGCTGCTCTCTGCTTTGGGCAGGCTTTGTTTGGATGTATTTTTTTTATTTTTAAGGTGCATGTTTACATGGAATAGACCGTACATCGTGATGATGCTCACAGCAGGATCCCTGGGAGAGAGATGACTCCACAGCATCATCTCATTCAAGGGTCCAGCATCCTCACAGGGCAGAGTTTCATAAACGCAGCTCAAAACCTTCCTGCTTTTTTTTTTTCTGGGGGGGGAGGGCAGGGTCAGATCTTTCAGACAGACACTTGTCCCTAGGGAGCTTGATATTTTTGCAGTCTTTATTAAGCATCTAATTGTATTTGCGGTCTGGGTTGGGTTTTTTTAGGGAAGATGAGTAGCTGGAAAGTAAACAGATGCACCTGTTAATTGCCAACCTATAGCAGCTCCAGTTTTCCATACTTGATTCAAGGGTCAGGGTTTTCTATAGGATCTCATGATCCATTAAGCTTGCCTGAAAAACCCACAACCACACTTCAGGGTCTTTTCATCTGAGCTTTGCAGATAAACTTCCTTGTTCGGTGGGGTTTGCGTTTTGCTTTGGGTTGGTTTCCAAAAAGGTGCTGATCCTTATAAAAACATTATTCTGCTGAGTCAGATGGCTTGAACCACCTGTATTTAGAAGCAAAATGAATATTTCCCCTCCTTATCAGAAAAAAATAACATTTTTTCATAAATTAAAAAGGGAGAAATAACAAAGGGCACGATGCTATTGTTTAATTTAATGATAGTAATAATAATAATAACAATAACAACAACAATAGCAGGCTTTCTCTCCCTCATTGCTCTCCTTTTTGAAACCAAGATGTAGATTTCCTGGAAATTAAATGACACAATATGTCCCGTACTGGTTTGGAAAAAAATAATCCCAACAACAACCAAACAAAAAAACAGATCTGAAAAAATCAACGCAGCTAAAATGAATCACCTGCCTCACTTCCACATCATTTGCATAGCTTTTTTTTTGCCTTTTTTTTTTTTTTTTTTTCCCCCCTTGGGTGGTGTTTTATGATTCAAAAATGATCCTGCAGAAAACATGAAATAATCATAGAATATAATTCTTTGATCATTCCCAGATAAAATAGAAGGAATTGAAAATTCAAAAGAATGAAGACTAAAGATTTGATTTACTGATTCTTTTAATATCTAATATTATATTATTATTATTATATTATTTCTATAGTCTCTATCTCTCAAGCCAGAATATCAGTCTCATGCAAACCTGGAGTTGTGTAATTTTGCCAGCTTCATTATCAATGGAATGATGGTTCCTCTCTTAAAACTCAGGAATCTGCCTGTGAACGTAACAGATGCAGACACAAACCTTGGTGAATACAGAACAGATTTTAACTGAAATCATGGAAAAGCAATGTTGAGGTTAACATAAGATGGAATTAATAAACAGGTCTGCAAGTATTTGTATCCTTGGTTTCCCCTTGCAGTACTTGCAACTGGTATAAAATTGGGTGGGGATCATGAGAAGCTGCAGGGACACCAGCTTTGGGTTTGCCCTACTCCACCTGCCTGCTGCTATTTTCCTGGCAATGACGCACCTGATGCTGCTGCCCCTGTTGAGGAAAATTGCAGTGTGTTTTGCCCACCCCTCCTGCAGGTACAGCTTGATCCTGTCAGTGGCAGCTCATGGGGCAGCCCCTCGGGGGAGTGGGACACTGATTTGTCCCTGCTGGGCGTGTACATTGACATGGGCAGCCTTGGGGAGCTGCAGCTGACTTCCACACCCAGGTCATCTTTCACACTGGAAGGTGATGAATGTGAAGTAGGCTGGGATGGAGCCATGCATAATGCATGAGCCTGTTGGAGAAACCTCTCTGGCTGGGTGTGCTGGTGGATGTGGGCCCTGGAGGAACAACCTGGAGGCAGTGCCAGCCGTGAGGTGCGCAGCTCCAGGTGTGGCTCCAGGTGCAGGTGGTGGAGCAGCTCAGCAGGACTCATCCCTGCACCTTGGTGGAGAGGTTTCTCTGGATTAGGAAGGCCTTGGCTCCATGGAGTTCTTGGATGTCAGTACACTGGTCCCCATGTGTGTTCCCTCTTCCACTGATTTCTTCTACACGCCAGCTCTTGGGTGGTCAGCAGTGACGTGGGTCTTCCTGCAGCTTTCACCTCCTGCAGGGCTTCTTAACAAAGAAAATAGGAACGTTCCAGAGAAAAAGACCTGTGAACTATTCATAGAAATGATCCTAAATATTATCCATATTATAGTTATAGCTTCATGGGGAAAAGGACTGGAGACTTCATCGAATCCATCAAACTGACTTAACCCCGCAGGGGCTGCAGTTATTGATTAGTATTTTCTTGGCAGCTGTTTCCTGACAACCAGCTTCCTTCCTTGATTAGTACATCAATTGGTTTCCAAAAGGTGCTGAGAAGCTGCACCAACTATTCATGGCAATGTTCTCCACTTTAAGACTGATAAAGAAGTTCAGTGACAATAAAGTGGATGTGTGCTATTCATCTATAATCTTATTGACAGTTCTGAAGTCTGTCTAATCACAACTATTATGAGAATATAACTTCAGCCAGTTGGTACCTTCAGTGCTGAAAATAACTCTCAGCTGGGATCCACTTGTCTTGCTCAAATGAGCTGTCTCTGCTTTCAGCAGCTAAAGGTCTGTCCCAATAGTTGGTTCCTATGTTGGATCTTGGTAAAGCTAAAATCTTGGAACCAAGTCATCATCTGACGTAACCAATTTAACTAATAGTTTCACAAAACCACAATAACTTATGAGGAATTGACTTCCTAATTCCAAAATTGATTTCCTCTGAAAATTTAAATGAAATTTGTAATGAATTTTCTACTTTCAGATTTGCTTTCAGTTTCTCTTTGTTGGGGTTTTTTTGTCACTGCTACAGAAATTGTATCAATCCTTCCTCGAGCACATTCCTGTTGTTGGCAATACCCCTGCAAGGTCAAGAGTTTAGAGTTACAGGACAAGCTGTCTTAGATGAGCTGCACAATGTTCAACTGCCAACCATCCCAGTAAACACTTTGACCTAGGTGGTATAAAAAATCAGTGAGATTTCAATAACTCTGCTAAAAATTGTGCTCTGCACACTTCTTGTGCAATGTCTGAATGTTGGTGGTTTTTTTTTCATTTAAAAATAAATGGACAATTTTCTTTCATTGCTAGAACAAGGAGAAAATTCCTCAAAAGTAACACTGTTTGAAAGTATTCCCTGAGGAGTAATTTAAGGTCTAGTAAGAGGGTGATGATGGGAAAATAGCTGAAGGCAACATTTGAGAGCTTCTTTGGCTTTCATCAGGTCTCCGTGAAATGACAGCAGTCTGAGCCATTCATTTTGAACATTGCAGGTTTTCAGATGTTTGGAAAGAATTAAGAAGGGTTCAAGTTTTGGTCCAGGAGCATCTCAGGAAAATCTTAACATTTCCATAGCCTTATGTGCATGCAGTGACTGCATCCGAGGACTCTGCTTGGTCTCCTTGGATTCTGCTCACTTCAGGTGACTGCAGTAACATCCTCCATGGAAACTGGCCAAGGCAGGTAGTGATATGGTTTGATGAGCAGGAGGTGTGGGGAGGAGGCTTTCTTCTGCCAGTGTGCTAAAAACTGGTCTTGAAACATCTCTCATGTGAAAATGATAATAACAATAACAAAACTAATGGCATTAATAATAATAACAACAATAATGCCAAAGAATACAACAGAGCTATATGTGGCATGGTTGTAGGGCTGATTTTTTATTGCCAATCCTCTTCTGTCTACCCAAGCCCACTCTGGTGCCTCACATAAAGTAATCTAGTAATACTTTTTTGCTCACATCTTGATCTTGCAGAAGGAGTAGGATATAACATGGGGGACATCCTCCTCTATCAAGGCTTTCCTTTTATTATCCATTCCTACCCCAGGTCTTTTCTCATCAGAGTTCAGGGACCAAGAAGGTCTGAACTTTCATGTTAACTCTTGGGGCAGATGAATGATAAAGATATAAAACTGCACTAAGAATGGGAAGTTAATGGACAAGGTGTGTACAGGAGGTAGAAGAAGTATGGAGAGATCCCTCAAGGCTGGAGATAAAGGATAAGGAGAGCTGCCTCATGAAGCAGCACAGATATTCTGTCTTGGTTCTGCTGTTTAGCCCAGCAGTCTTGGGAAGGCACCAGACTGCTCATTAAATGGAGTAACCATCAGTATTACATTGGAATCAGATCTGTTGTGGGGAGGGGAGTGATGGCCACGTTGGATCCTTCACTGGAGAGAAGAGTGTCCTGCACCCCGTGTCTGACACTGCCAACTGGAATGTCTTGGAGCATGAGCAATATTTACTTCTCTCCAAAGACTTGAAGCTTTGTTGAGTTACATGTCAAATATTGTTGCCATAATGCTCTAAGCAAGATTTCCCTTCTTAAATTATGTTTCATGATCTTTTCAAATCCAGTAGGTCTGAGAAATTACTTATGAAGGCATTTATATTTATGAAGTCATAATATTATGCTGCATCCAGAATTAAAGGCTGTGTGTAGACAGGTTTTTCTCACTTCTCAACAATACTAATACTATTAGCTAGGGAAGGAAGCTGTACAACCCATCGATTTTATCTCCTGAGGAGGCCCAATGGGACCTCTGTTGTGGGAAGGGCAGCTCGATCGCATCCAAGACTGTAATTAGTATTGTTGAAGAGCATATAACCTTTTATTTGATCATCAAGACCCATGGGCCTCATTTGAAGGCTGGATACAAGGGGTTTGCACACACTTTTTGTACTAACTTCCATGTACATGCTGCTTGATGCATGTTCATTTTTCATACAGCTGCTGCAGTAGAGGGAAACTTGCAAATTCAAAGGAGAGAACAGAGGTTTTCAGAGGATGGAAGGGAAGGTGAAGATGTGAATTGTCCAGTCTGCGTTCAGTTGATTTTCCTTGATTTTAATCTTAAAATGCTTTATTTGAGACATGGAATGGAAAGATCCCTGTTTCTCTTACAAGAGTATTTTTCAAAACCACGACTATGCAGGAGTGTGAAGGTGTGAGAGCATTTTAGCTACAAGGTGGTTTGGATCCCCTATTCTCCCTCTGGGATCTCTGCTCAGGAGCCTTGGGCTGCAGCTGCCCCACAGCACAGTGCTTCTGGAGACCATGTAAACAACCAGAGCTCAGTCCTCATGTTTCTACCAGGTCCTGAGGAGAATGATCCAGGAGCATCAATACTTAGCCCACCTCAGCTATCTCAAGTCATCCACCCCTTTGCCTCCAGCACTGCCCTTCCCAGCCCCCAGGTCTGACTTCTGGCTTTTTTGATGCCAAATATTCAGGAGCAGAAACTTTTTTTTTTTTTTTTTTGCTGAAAGCCAAGATGAGACCTGAGGCTCCATACTCAGGAGCAGTTCCTTGCTGTGTGTGCTGCTGCTGTTACTTATATTTGTGAGGTCACTTTTCACTTGCCTCACGAACGCAGGTATTTATAGAGTTTACCTTTTGTGCCTCGTTAGTCTGTGGGTTGGCCCCAATTGGAAGACTGCCATTAGTTTAATGAGAAGTTACACCACAAAGCATAGCTGAGGCACTGATTTGGCACCCTGCAAAACTTTTTCTTTCAAAGAGAAGGCTCCTTTAACATTTTGTAACTTCTGCTGTAGGTTAAAATACACGGGCAGGTGACACTTTCAGATCAATAGCTCCTCAGACATGTTTCTCCAGAAAAACTCCTCAAAGGCAATTGCAGTGACTTGCAGCACTGCTGTCTTAGAGATAACTGGAACATCCTCCTTAATAAATACAAATACTTTTGAGTCTGATGCAGTTCTGGCAAAACCCAGAGTCCTTTTATACCTCCTCAAATGAGCCCGAGCTCTGGTGTGTTGTTCTGCAGAGAATGCAAAGTGACCCACGCTGACTCCCTCCTTCCAGGAGGCTAAAGAGAGTCCATGGAAAGCTACAGCTGAACTTCTTCTGCATGTTAATGGGCACAGTCAGGATTTTACAGTTGGGATTTTCAAACCAGAAGGAACCCAAACCTCAGGGAAGCCGAGGCCGATTTCAGTGCCTCTTTTCCAAACTCTGTTTGCAAATCCTAACTGCAAAACTTAGGTGTTTTGAAGTTGGCATTTTGGCTCTCAGAAGTGTCCTTTGTTCAGCCAGGCAGACTTCCCCACTGTCCACTTGCATGCATGTCACATATGGACAGGCTCTGGTGGCCCCACCTCTTGCTTCATGCATATTCAGGACGTGTTGCTCCGAATGGTGCCATTGTGGCCAGGTCTGGGCAGGGCTCTGCACACACACAGTCTGTAGCACACACAGTGGAACCTGTTATTCTTTCCCT
>NW_009953726.1:3364898-3366398 GCF_000747805.2 Chaetura pelagica
CCCTACGGATTGACCAAAGCACGTAATTACTGTGTCATTAAGTCATCCTGTGAGCCATCCCTTCTCTCCGTGGGCAATGCTGTACCTGCCTAAGAGCTGGACTCAGAGCCTGTCCCAGCCTGGGCCAGCACCTGCTGGCAGGTGGCTCTGCAGAGAGGAATGTGTGAAGATCTGTGCTCCAGCTCAGCTCCTGGCCCTGCCCTCCTCTGGCTGGGGAGTCCTCCCTGTGCTGGGGAGGCAGGTGTGAGCCTGGGTGGCCATCTCAGCAGGCATAGGAAGGGGCTCAGGCAGGAACCCTTCAGCCACCCTTCACCAAGGACTCAGGCCACCGTTTGTGTTTTGTGACCTGTTGAAGGGCAGTAAACCCAGGGGGTTCAGTGACTGTTTGAGGGAGTTGTTTGCTGTCTGAAACAGTTTTATATTAATATAGGGTGAGATGAAACTCGAAGCAGACATAAATGTTGTAAACAACCTCCTCTTTCATTTTCATTCCCATTCAGAATAAAAACCAGAGTGTGGAGGGGGGGTGATGCAGCCAGGCCTGGGTTCATCTGATGGTGAAGGAGCAGATTTCTCATTATTTTGCCCCTAGGTATCTATCTACAACACCAGGCACTGATGTGACAAGTACTTCTGCTCTGGTGTAAACAGTTCTAGGAGAAAATGGCACATCAAGGAAGCCAGGCAAAGGATCCCAGTTAGGGGATTCTGCACCTAGTGAGCCTCTGCTTTTAAGGGAGGTTTGTTTATGTAAGGAAATACAGGACAAAAATAATGTTAAAATAATACGAAAAGCCTTGGAAGTGACTGAAGCTGTGACTGAAGGAGCAAACATGGCTCTGACATGGCTCAGGTGTTTTCAACAGGATCTAAATTCCAAGGGAACTGATACAGCTCAAATCCCTTAGGCCTATTGGCAAGAAAGTGCTTTCTGCAGGGCAGCCCACAGCTGGACCCCACAAGTCTCCAGTGATTTTAGCCCTGAACTCTCCTCATCCCCCTTCCCTTCCCAAGGAACCATGAGGTTCACCACCCTCCTGCACCACCTTTTGCAAGGCAGTTTGTCTCACCCCTTTCCTGAAAGGAGAAGAGCAGAAATGGCTGTGGGAGCAGAAAATTCCACTTGAACAGGTGGACATGGCAGCAGTGCCACAGCAACTTGTCCCTGTGAGGGAGATGAGAAGGCAGAATTGGTTCTTCCCCTTGACAATCCTAACTGATCTGCTGTGGGTTTTATTCCCAGGCTGGACCTGGGCACTGGGGTAGTCACATCAAAATCATTCAACTCATATCTCCCTCCTCTGCCCTGAGCTTTTCCACCTAGCACTTGGCACACATTTTTTCCATGCACATAGGAATATTTGCCTTGAGTCTAAAAGACACAGGATCCCTCCCTCCCAGGTCTCATTTGGCTGGTGAAAGAGGCCAGCTGCCTTTTCATCCCTTCTCCTGCCCATGCACATATCCCCAGAAGGGTGTCATTTGGCCTCCATCATTCCT
>NW_009953726.1:3366693-3387137 GCF_000747805.2 Chaetura pelagica
TTCCTGCTCTGAGTTGTGGCCTTTCCTTATCTAATGCAGCTTGTAAATATCCCAGTCATTGCATGGCAGAAAGGGACAAGTTTCAGGATATACACATACCTGGTCAGGTCTGTCTCCAGTCACTCAGCATCTTCCCTCTTGAGAGGAATGAGAAAATGCAGTTTGGCATCTCAGTGTGTGGGGATACAACCCACTTCCAGCCTGCAGGAATATGAGGCAGAAGATCCTAGAAAGAATGAGAGGGGGCTGAGTTGCTCATTTGAGGTCTTATCATCAATTTGCCTTAACTCAGGGAACCCTTCTGAAGTGAGCTTTTGTATTTTCTGGCTCAGCTCTCATTGGTGTGCAGGTCTGTGTCCCAGGTATTGTGTGGCCTTTTCCATCAGCAGGTGGTGTTTCCCATACAGCATCCTGACTGTGCTCACCTGTGCTCATTCCATTTACCTTGAAAATATTGTGTGGTGTAAAATTTAAGTACCTCAAAAAGTGAGACTTGGAAAAACTTCCAATAACTGTCCTCTGAGGGATTTTTAAGCACAAACATGCTCAGGCTGTGAATCATATCTCCTGTCCCAGTGCTCACTGGTTGCACATCAGTTGTTGTGCTGCCAAGTTTTGCAGCATCTTGGCTGATAAAGAGTGTGAAAAATGCTAAAAGCTGCACAGTTGTGTTCAGGATGCCATCTTGTAAGGGTCTGTGAGTCACACACTCCAGCACCTCAACACTGGAAGCAATTGGTTGATGCCTGCATCAACACAGCTGGATCTGCTGCTAAAATCCTCACCATAGGTGCATACTCTTACTTTGTTACTGCATTTTGGACCATTACCTTGTCCATTCCCCTGAGCTTCTGCAGGAAACAGACCTGGAAGGACTCTGCTCTGTTCCCTGATTTGTAAAGTCAGCACTCAGGAGCCCAGCTCATACCAAGATCCCCATCCCTTGGCTTCCACACAGTCTGTCCGTCTCTCCATGTATCTCCCCATGCACACCCAGGATCACAGGTCCCGTGCTGAATGCTGACACTTCAAATATAAACAGTATTACATTCTGTGTCTTGATGGAGAGCACAGTAGGATGTGAACGTTGCATGGAGAGAAAAGAGCTCAATAATCCAACAGCAGTTCTTGCATTCAAGCCCATCACTTTGAAGAGCAATGCTAATATGTGTAATAGTAATGAGTAATGTAGCTCATTGACTCGAGACAAACATGCTGTGGTGACTCACAGGTTTTGGAGATTAGATGAGAAGAACTCCTAGGCTGGATTCATTTTGTTTCTTTTTGTATTAGTGATTTTTATTTTCTTTTATTTTTGACAGATTGCAGTTTTCCTGCATTTCCCCTTTGTTCAGAATGATTTGACAAGTGGCATCTCTGAAAGCTGCTTGGCTGGTGGTGTGTTCAAGCTGTTCATGAGGATTTGTGCAGTGGGTGAAATTAAAGCTGGTTCATTTAGGTTGTCAGGAGCATGTTCTTTGGTTGGATGAAGAGTCCTCTCAAAACCAGGTTATCAATGTAAAGCAATTCACCTCTGTGGATGGGATTTTCAGCAGTTATTTCATAAAATATTTATATTCTAGTGACTATTCCTGATAGTAAGATTGTTTGCTGGAAGGGTTGGAATTAACTATACAAACCAGGGGAAGAACACTGTCAAAAACAGCTCCCTTACAAATAGAAGAATGGATTACTTGAAAATGGGGTTTTGGACTTGCTTTGTTCTGACTAACACCTTCCATGGATCCAGACAAGGAAAGCTATCTAACAAGCAGAAAGTTTCTTTCTTATATTTCTGAGATGGTTGGATCTGCAGTAGCAAAAGGGATTTATTCTGTATTTTAAGGTGCCATCTGAAAAATGGTTCTCTACCCATGTAATAAGTGGTAAAACCAGGAGTCTTTTCCCCTTTTCAAAACTTAGGAAACAACTAAACCATATTGTCAAAACTTTGCATGGAAAAGGGGTTCATTGTGGCCAGCCCCAAAGTTGCTTATTCATTGACCAACAACTACAAATTGAAAATGTTTGATTAAGTATTTGGGGACTTTTGACAAAGAAACAATCCAGAGTTTGCAGAGTGAGGAAAGGCAAGCTAGGGTGAAAACTGCCCTGCAGCCCTTGCAAGGGCTCCCACCCCAGCTGGTGTTTGCCTTGCTGCTGTGAGAGGTGGACCTTGCTGTGTCTGGAGGGGCTCGTCCATCTTACCCACCCCAGACACAGACTCATGAAACACAAGCATTTCAAGCAGGTGGTTGTTTGCCACGTCCTCAGTGTGTTGCTGAAGTCACTTCACTGCTTCTGTGGAGGAGCTCCTGCTGCTCTGATGTGCAGGAGCATCACTCCTCCCTCCACCCTCCTGCAGAGACTCCGAGTGTCTTTCCCTGATGCCCTTCCCAGTTCCTGCCTTTAACTTGTTGCTCTTCTCTCCCCAGCTATCGACCTGTTGTACTGGCGTGACATCAAGCAGACAGGGATCATGTTTGGCAGCCTCCTGCTGCTGCTCTTCTCCCTGACCCAGTTCAGCGTGGTCAGTGTGGTTGCCTACCTGGCCCTGGCCGGCCTCTCGGCCACCATCAGCTTCAGAATCTACAAATCTGTCCTACAGGCTGTGCAGAAGACAGATGAGGGACACCCCTTCAAGTGAGTGCTTTGCAGTCATGGCCTTGGGGCTGGGTCTCTCTCAAAGGATCCATTCCCACTGGCAAGTCACATTTCTTGAGGCTGCTTTTTGTCCTGGATAAAATTCAGGGGGAATAATTTAATATTTTTTTTTCCTGTTGTCCAGTGTCTTAAGAGCTGTGGGGCTGCGTTGGCTCAGGTCCTGGGAGGGAAGAAAGCCAACCCAAAAGCCATCATCCTCTGAGACATGGGAAATTTCTTCCTGAAATATCCAGAATTTTTCTTAGAAAATGCAGAGAACAAGTTTCATTAAGAGCTGACAATCATACGGTAGCTCTGCAAGCAGGAGGAGAGATGTTTTGGGCACACTGTGTTGAGCACAGAGGGAAACTGTAGCTTTTCTCCAGCAGTGCTGGGCTGTGGGGTGACATGGCATCATCCAAGGTGTTGGGGCTCTCCCACCCTCTGCAGGGTCTGGGCAGCTTGCTCTAGGACAGCAGTGCTCCTTTCTCCTCTGCTGTGCCAGCAAGTCAGTGAACCAGCTCATGGAACTACTCTGGTTTGCAAACACATTCCCTGAAGAGAAATCTTCTTGGGTGCTGCTCCTTCTGTTTCACTTGGGTCAGTTTAGGGATGTGACTTACAGTGTGGACAGAGCAGGGTGCAGGGCACACAGAGGAGCAGAGCAGAATGAAGGAGGCATTGCTGCTGAAGGTGACACGTGGCCAGACAGCAGCTTTTGTTCTTCCAGAGGCTGCCAGCTGGGAGAGATGTCCCCTTCTGCAGCAGGAGTGTTGCACAGAAGTTTGTGGGGAGCCCCCACATCTAGGATTTGAATCCCCCTTTGAGTGCACTAGGGAGGGAGATCCCATCAAGACTCTGCATGGGATGGGGCAAGGCTGTGGAGGTGAACAGCCTTGGTGCAGCCCACAGGGACCCAGGGAGGTGGGTCATGAAAGGTGAAGACTGTATGTGCTGGTGGCTCTGTGCCCACAGGAAGGGGTCACGCTGCTCCAGCTGCAAGGCAGTGAGGTCTGGGGGGGAGGGATTGTTGGGATAGACTGGCACAGGTGTGAGCAACAGGTGAACCTGCCTGAGTGTGTAACTGGACTTGCTTTTCTGGCAGAGCCTACTTGGAGATGGAAATGAATCTTTCACAGGACCAGGTTCAGAAGTACACAGACTGTCTCCAGCTATACGTCAACAGCACAGTCAAAGAGCTGAGGAGACTCTTTCTTGTTCAAGACCTCGTGGATTCTTTAAAAGTAGGATTGCTTTAAATATTTTTAACCCCTCCCTAGAGGATCAATCTACATTTCAAACTTCTGTTCCCCATGTTGACAGTGTCACCATAAAACCTAGGTTTGTGTAGCCTCAAATATCGAAGTTGCTCTCCTTTTTGGTTTCCAAACTGCTTCCTTCCAGAAGTTTAGAGGTTTGGCTGGTTGCATTTTAATGTATTGCTACATGATGCAGGTTTTATAAAAGTTGCAGGACCAGCTTAGCTCCACTGCAGTTCTAGAAGCTACTTTGCCTTATGCTTTCTGTGACTTTGCAAAAAAAGAGTGTGTTCCCCTGTAATACTGAACAGCACTGAACAGCAGAACAGAGAATGGGGTTTGTACACCCAGAAAAAGTACCTAGTTCCTAGAGTGCCTGACCTAACAAGTCCCTTTATACACTGAAAAGAGCTAACGGGCTGTTAAGGTAGCTAGTTAAGGGGACTAATTTCTTCTTATGCTGACACTAGAGGTGTTGTAATAATCTGTCTCTAATTTAGTTTGCAGTACTAATGTGGCTGCTGACTTACGTGGGAGCCCTCTTCAATGGCCTGACTCTTCTGATAATGGGTAAAAAGCAACATTTCTTTAAAAAATCTCTTTCTAACTTCAACTCCCTCAGCATTTCTGCCTAGACAAGACAGCCTGTCCTGATTGTGCCTTCCCCACAGTTAAACCATCAACTTTTATTTCCCTTTCCAGTAAATATTCATTATTCCCATCCTCCTGCTAGAATTAATTTGCATGTTATGGCTTTGCAGCCACTGGTCCCAGAGCAAGGGGAGATTCCATATTTGGGAGGTTTGAGCAAAGTTCATTTTTAATTCGAAGATCCCTGGTGGATCAGCTGACCAAGTGGCATGATAGGTGTTTGTCTCTGTCTGAAGTAGGTCTCTTCTCTGGAGGAATCTGCTCTGCAGGAATGTAACAGTGTGCTCTTTTTCTCCTCAGCTGTGGTGTCTATGTTTACTCTCCCTGTCGTATATGACAAGTACCAGGTAAGTGTGTCTGCACGGTGGGGTCCAGGTGTCTGGCTGGTTCTGCCTTCCTGATGCCTGATTGACTTGGTCTCCTTCTGCTCTTTGCAGGCACAGATTGATCAATACTTGGGACTCGTGAGGACCCACATAAACACTGTTGTGGCAAAGTGAGTTCAGCAGCAGGACTGAGCAGAAGTTTTGCTGCGAGGTTGTGGTGCACAGGGAGGGGTGGTGAAGAGCTGGGTGGTCCCTGGGACACTGTACCCTGTGAATAATGCCCTCCCCAGCCTCCATCCAGGAGCCTGCAGGAGGGCAGGTGCCTGGAGGAGCACAGTATTTTCCAGCTGAGCATAGACTGAGGCAGAGCTGTGACCTTACATTCTTCTCTCCCCTCTCCTGCCCTGTGTGGAAGCTGTGGACAGAGCAGCCCAAGCAGGGACTGATCTCCATACTTCTACCTGGCCAAGACAGGAAGGAATGTGTGAACTCGCTCCTCCACTGACCACCCCAAGTCTGGGTTTTTGCATTCAGAGACTCTGTCCTTCAGAGTGAATAATGCCAGTGGGAATTAGAACAGCACCCTGTTACAGAAAGAAAGTACCTGGAAGCACCAAGAGCTTGAGCATTTCCAACCACCATAGGACAGAGAGAAGACCTGGATGAAATACTTGATGCAATCTGCTCTTAGTTCCTAATGTGTTGCCAGTATCAAAAGCTTTTGTGGGGTCCCTAAGGGCACAGTGAGAGTCTGAACATAGTTCTCAACACTAAAAAATTCCTGAAGCAGGACGACTGGTTGGGAAGGTAGATCCATACATCTCAGCAGTTTGTATCTGTGGCTTTGCAAAAGTTGGCTGAATAGCAGGTGGCCAACTGAAGGTTACAAAATGGTGAGGTACAGAGAACAAGTGACTCACAAGGCAGTGCTGAGGAAACTGGGCTTGTTTAGCCTGGCAAGGAGGGACCTAAGAGGTGATTTCATATTAGCCTGTAAGTACCTGATGGGGAGTTACAAGATTATAGAGCTAAAGTCTTCTCAGCAGGGGCAGATTTTGCAACAAGGAGCAACAACATAAATCCAGCTTTGGAGGTTGATGTTGGACATTAGGAGAGGCTTTTTCTCTAGGAGATTAGGACAGCACTGCAGCAGGCTGCACAGTGAGGTGCCAGAACCTCCTTGCTGGGAGGTTTTCAAGGTGCACCAAGACAAAGCTGTGGCCAACCTGATTTAGCACTGGCAAGTCCTGCATCACGTAGGGAGCTGATTCAGAGACTTCCAGGGCTCCTTTCCAGCCAATATTTCTGTCACCCCTCACTTTGGGAAGGACTAAACGTCTATACTGAAAATCCTTTGTTTAAACTGAATTCCTGACTTCCAGTGGACCATGGTAGGTTAGTGAAGCGGGGGAGGATGTCACTGAGCATATCCCATGGTTACATGAACCACCAAAAAACTGATAATTTACAACTAGGAGCCTGTAAGAACATGTAGATGAACTTCACCCCTTTTTCTTATTAGGCTCTAGTCCACAGTCCAGCTGTTATGGCAACACACTGAACACAAGCCAGAGATTATCCCTGAGTGAGACTCCAAGTGGGGATCTGCTGGAGTGGAACAGCTGCCTCACCATCTAATAATAAACTTATGTTTCTTTTCTTTCTAGGATTCAAGCTAAAATCCCAGGTGCTAAGAGAAAGGCAGAGTAAAGCAGACACCAAGAATCCATCAACTACAGTAGTGAATAATGGGGGAATCTGGAGTGAAGCAGCTCTGTTCTTACACTTGACTGCAAATTTATCATTCTTTTCTTTCTCGACACCATAATCCTAGGAACATGAAACTGGGAAGCAGTGCTTTTCCCCTGCTGCTTCTGCACTTAGAATATTTGCAATCACTTGTGTCAAGCACTATAGTAAAGAGAAAAGTGTACTAGATGTGGTTTTATTTGTGTTGCTTATAAAGTGCATGATGGTGAGAGCCTAAATACTATTGACCTCTTTTCTTTTAATTCTTTTTTTTTTAGTGTTTTTCCTTCTTCTATTGGCATTGCTTCTATAACTTTTAATGTTACATGTGGCTAGGGGCTTTCCTGCTTAGTGCACTGATGCAATAGTTGAAATTGCTTCTACGTCACTGGGTTGCTGGTTGGATTCATCTTTATTAACTATATAGAATTGTAGACTGATGTTTTAGTGTTTTCCAGCACAAAGAAAATGAACAGTAATCGGTACTTACATGGTAATCAGTTTTGTATAACTCCAAAAACAAAAATCATGAAAACAAGACCCAGTACTTTTGTTGTAAGGGATGGACAGGTTGATTTACATGTGTGGTAACTGGAAAGTTCCAGCATGGTCAATTTATTACAATTTGTATTACATTCTCTGTAGTTCCTAATGGACTTACTGATGGACTCTGAATATTTGCACTTATGTACTTGATACCGAATGCAGAAATAAATGTTACTAAATGTAAAAAGGTTCTCCCTCTGGTTGCCACTGGGGTTAGCTTGACATTTGCAAACTGGACTCATCCCATGCAAAAAGAAGCATTTTCCTCTCCTCTCTCCCCTTGAGATCCACCTGCCCTTACAAAGTGGTGCAGTCCAACCAGATCATCTGTAGCTCCAGCTCATCTCTCAGTTTCACATCCTGATGAGTACAGAAATAAAATAACTTAGCACGTGGTTTGGGTTTAATTTATTTATTTTTATGTTTTTCTAGCAAATAGGAAGGTGCAGTATTTGTCTCTTCCTCCATGTGCACCTTGGTGCCAATCAGAGGCAGCACAGCACAAAGGACTCCCCAGTTCCCTTCTCCTCATGTCACTCTCTCATCCAAACCTGTTCTTTGAAATCTGCTTTCAACTGTGGGACCCACAGTGACCCCAGAGGCTGGAAACAAAAGTAAATATTTGCTTTTGTTCAAAGGTGAAGGTTTCTAAAGATTGGCATTTGATGTTTGGGAGCCATTGGACAAGAGGAGCAGCTGATAAACATTCTCTAAAGTGCTTCAAAACCAGTAGGGGGTTGAGTGCTGAATGATTTGCCTATTTGTGGAACATCCCTGGGGACATTTTTTTTTGCTGTTGTTTGAAAATGTGAACATCAAAATATTTTCAGCCAAACTGCAGGTTTTCTCTTTTTCTCTCCCAAAAGCTTTTATGCAGAACTTATTTTTTTTCCACAAAGAACAAGATCCTTAAACACCTGAACTTTTTGAGTGGAAGTATTGACTTTCTTTGAATTCATTCATGTAATTCACCTTCCTCTCAGGCACACGTGAACATGGTGACACCTGTCCTAAGTCAGGCTGCAGTTCTGTTTGACTGTGTGTAGATGTACAACCCAAACACACATGAGGAGCTGGTAGAAATGTTGGCATGGCTGTGGGCTCCTTAATTCTGGTGAGGAATCCCAAATACCCTTGATTTCCTTCAAGGTTTATATTTAAATCTTCTTTGCTCTTATTTAAAAATACTAGAGCATCTTTTAAATGGTCAGCTGCAGCCAGATATGAACACTTGTTCTCCATAAGAACCTGAATACCTCAATGTGACATCTGTTCATTTGATCAAATGTTATGGATCAATATGTTTGGTTGAGCTCATGTAGTTTGCAGCCAGGAGCCCAACACCTATCCCAGCCTTTGCTGCCTCCCAAGACTTTCCTACCAGGGCACTCAAAATGGGCAATACATACCCTGCAACTCTGAGGAAGGCAGAAGAGCCTTTGTGAGAGTCCTTGGAGATAAAGACTGACCTTCAGAATTCTTATTTCTTACCAGATGAGTATGTGGGTCCCAACAGGTTCATTTTGAAAATGAGCAGATTTAATGTCCCATCCCACTGGTCCCATAAATGTCCTTCCCAAGCACCAGCAATGCAGCTACATCCAAGAGTGGCCTTTGGAATCCCAAGCAGGATTTAAAGGCTACATCCCCAGTATGTATTTGGAAATCAAACAGAATAAATTATTTTGGCAGAGTCCAAAGGGGCTTAGGAACTAAGACCAGGAATCCCACTTTGCATTCTCTAGCATCACCCCCTCCCAAAACCCACAGCCCTCCACTCCAGGCCCTCATCACCCCAACCGTGGCCCTGCACACCCACTTCCCCAACCCATGGCCTTTACTCCTCTCTTTTCTCACATCCCACCTTTCCAACCCAGCTCCCAAACTTCCTTGCAGCCACCCTGCCTTCCCATGTATTTAGCAGTAACAACCTGCAAATGGGCAAGTGCTGCTGAGCAGCTGGGGCAGGTCACTCTGGTGGGTGGAACCAATTTGAGAGACCATGTTGGGATGCACCAGAAGCAAAGGACTTTAGCCAGTGCTTGGATTACTTGTGCTGCCCACGGCCACTTACTGCCACTGTCACCTTACTGGGATCACAGCAGCACTTCCCATCACACCTTTGGACATGCAGGTTTGGAGAAAGCCATCGTGCCAGAAGCTCCTTGAGTCTTGTTTGCTGAACCTCCACTAACTAATGGTCCTGCTTATACACCTTGCAAGGCCAGAGCCCCTCTACATGTAGGGATTGAAAGGTTGTGATGCCTTTAGTGTTCCCTGATAAGTCTCATTTATAGAGAAATATATAAATATATATCATTATACCTCCATCTCTGTTTTCAAGCAAGTGATGGAAAAAGCCAACACTGAGCTCTACTTTTTAGAAATCCTTTAGTGTGATCACAGTAGGTGGCTGGAGGTACTAACTACAACGGCACCTTCATCTGCTGGGCTGGGCTCTGAAGTACACCAGCAGTAAAGGTCTTTTACTTCTGATTTTCATTTGCATTCAAAGTGAAGAGCAGCCTTAGAAGTCTGAATAGTAAAGTGGCAAACTTGTGAGGGTCTCTAGGCAGGGGAAACCTGGGCAGCAACTCACACTGCCAGGGCAAAATGCAGGGGAGGGCATTCAAACATGCTTTTCTCTTCAAAATGTTCCTTGCCAGAGGAACCTGGACATCACATCACTAGTGCTGCTGAAGTCAGCTTGTCCTCCTGGTTCAAAGGTTGCTTTCACAAGGTATGCAAGTGTATGGGTGCTTTGAAGACCCACCTAAGCAAATGAGGTTGTTCAGGTGATTGAAGTTAGGTGTGTGCTAAATACCTTGTCCAGGCAGCATCTCTCATCCTGTGTCTCCAGGTAGTTTGAGATGCTGATACTCCCTTTGTGGAGAGGAAGCTGAGAGGTTTCTAAGGTGAATGTCTCTGCTGGGAAGCTTGTTTAGATGGAAGGACAGATCTGGACCAGGCCTTTCCATGGCTGGGAACTGGCTGGCTGGTGTAAAGGAGGCAGCTGTGTTTGGATCTGCTCAGCATGGTGCTGCCTTTCAAGGAAGATAACAAGTCTACCTGCAGAGTTTACCTTTGCAAGCTGTGTTACCTTTGACTGTGCTAATTTGAACTGAATCCAGTTTGGCTCTGGCTTGGGCATACGAAATCAGGAGTGGCCTGTGAGAGGAAACATTTTCTTAGAGCATCTACAAATGTGTCTTTTTTAGGCTCTATGACTTACAAATATCTTCTCCATGGTTTCATCTGTAGCTTCCAGAAACTTTTTGATCTTGCTCCTGAAATACTGCCTGTTAAGGAGAGGTTCAGTAGTTACTGAAGAGCCCTGTCAGTGCTTTATGTCACTTGAGTGTCTCTGTACCTTGAAATGAATGCTCAGCTGGTAGTTTGATGTGAAATGTGAATACTCTCCAACATGGTTGGTTTTGATCCCCTGCTTCTTGATCCCTCAGCAGCAATCCACTCTTCTTCTGGCCTGTGGATTTGCCTCTGAGCTGTTACTGCTTCCTTTTATTCTTCCTCTGGTCTTTAATATTAAATCCAGTGAGAGTAGAATCATAAAACACATCAGTGTCAGGAAAGCCCTGTAACTGGGAGAAGATAAGAATGATAAAATATTCTGTGAGCAGCTAATCCAGCTAGAGAGAGTCTGTCGTCTTCCCCCTGGCTTTTGCTACCTCCCTGCACGTTTTCAGATGGATCTGGCTCCCACCCCTGTCCTGGTGGGTGACAAGTCAGTCAACTGTGAGCTCATCAGCCTTTCCTTCTCCATATGGGCCCAGGGAAATAATGTGGCACTTGCCTGTGTTTGCCCAGTGCTGCCTTGGAAACACCAAGTGTGATGTGTTTCTTCCTGGCTCTTAATATACGTATATATATATATTTTAGGCACAGAATTAAAAGATGGTCCATCAGTGAATTTGGATGCAAGCTTCCCAGGAAGCTGGGACTCAGTGGAGTGAGGCTGCTGGCATGAAGGAGACTGGCTGGCACATGCAGCCACTGGGGAACATATGGCATTGGGATGAGGGTGAGACACGTCCACTGCTAGAAGGGTCAATAGCTGCAGTGCCTGAGAATGGCAGGAATGGTTTCTGGTCCTTTCTGCCAGGCTTTCCTGCTGCTCAGCACCTGAACAGAAGAGAATGGCAAACCCTTGCTCTCTGCCACGGCAGGAGGAAGATCCTGACAGTGCACAATCCTGCTGCAGAGCTGTGTGTGGGAATGGGAGCTGCCTGTACCCAGGGACATGGGCTTGAGCTGCTTCTCTCTTTCTTACCTGACCTGTTCATGTCCTTGTCTTTGGCGTTTCCTCAGAAGTGAACACTCAGCTCCCCTCTGTTGGTGCCCTCCTCTGGCAGCAGCTGAGCCAGGTCCCTGCAGGCTGGCTCACATGCCTGTGACTTGTCCCTGCAACAACCCTACTTTCTTCTTTCTGTGGGCAGCTGTTGCTGTGGGAGGATGAGCCCTGCAGAGCCAGAAAGGGCACCCCAAGCCCTCTGAACCTGCTGCAAGCCCAGCTGTCTTCACCACCTCTGCAGCTCACCTAGGAAGAGTGCTAACCCCACAGGTGGGCCAGAGGCATGTCCTGGGGACATCCCTGTGTGTGCAAGGCCACATAGAGTGAGCCAGGCAGGCAGGTGATTAGGCTGTTCTGTCTACCCCTTTGCAAGCCCCCCTGGGCTGTGACGTGCCCATCTCTGCATCACCCGTGTTCTTGTCTTCCCTTTCACTCCTGCTCTGCCTCAGCCAAAGTGCTGGGAGATGCTGCAGGGACCAGGACCAAAAGAAGAGGACAGGACAGAGCTGCAGGTGAAATCCATCTAAGAAAACCAAACCAGCCTCGTGCTGACAGGCTCTCATTGCTTTTCCCTCCCATCTGCCCCTTAACTGGCAGGTCTCATGTCCACTGAATAGCAGTGATTCAGCCTCAAGGTTGCAATTTATGCCTCCTCGTGGCTCTGCTTGTTTAATTTGAAACAAGAATCCAGTCCAGTGAAGCTAATTGTCACTCACAGTGAAGCCCTTCTGCACGTGGTCCCTTTGTGAGGGAGCTCTCAAGGGCATTTTAGTTCTTGGCTTTACTTCTTTTGTTCTGCTCTCTAATTTAACTACTGTGATGTAAAGCAGCCCAGACTAGTCCAAAAATGTTTATAATGTTTTATAGATGTGACCAATAAAAAAAAAAAAAAAGGGGGATGTGACATTCAGGCAGTGGAATGACTTGAAGAGCAGGTGTCTTTACACAGAGGGTTCTCCACTTGCCAGGTCAGACAGGAAACCTCGTTTCATTTCTCCTAATTCAACAGATGCTTGATTGGAGAAACCACCATCCACTGCAGTAATTAACCTGCTACACTGGGTGAAAAAGCATCACCTTTGGCACAGGCAACCCATGAATAACACTTCCCAGCAGAACATCAGCTTAACTTGTCAATTACCAGCAAATTTGCAGCACTTTGTTAGGGAGCAGTGGGGCTGGGACTTCCTCAGAAGTCGTTTGAGGAAGCACCTCTTCTGTTCCTCCTAGTTGGAAACCTTGAACTCCTGGAAACCTTCCTCACCTCTCTCTCTCTCTCTCTGCCCTAGAAACCTGCACAATTTACAGCTTCTCCAGCTGAGATGAACAACACAAAAGTATCCAAAAGTATACTCCAGGTTTCCATTTCAGCTTAAAAAAACCAACCAAACAAAACAACAACAACAAACTTGAAGGAGCATAAAATCCTGATGCTACAAATGTCACTTTTGAACACCAGACTTTCAGAAATAAGCTTAAATCTTAATTCTGACACCAGGAGATAACCAAGAACCTCAGCCTCCAGTGTTTTATCTCGCCCACCTTCCCAACAGCAAATCACAAGTCCATGACTCACCTACTATCCCAATAATGCAAAGGAAAGGAAAACATCCTTCCTACTGCCATTGAGGCAGTGACACTCCCACAACTCTCCAGTCACAAGAGACTTGAGTAAGTCTGTCTTCCAGAGGGAAATGCTGTGGTCTCAGTTATGCAGGATGAACTGTGGTACCGTAGCTTAAGTTTTGCAAAAGAAAGATCAGGCAGAGAAGCTGCTCTAGGGTTGTGCACCTGGAGCTTCTGATGTGAAGGAAGCTGTGAACAAAGCAGATTAATTTTTGATTAATTGATTTTTAAGGGGCTCTTCAGGAGCAGGTGGTAGTTGGTAATGCTGAAAGGAGAGGTCAGACCTGAAGTTTCCCAGGTATCAGCCACATTTCAAATTTTCATGCATAAAATGAAAATAGATAAAATACCCCAGACGTAGAGGATGTTAATGAGCTTTGCTTAAGATATGAAGTGGTGAAGTATTGGAAGACCATAGAATGGTTTGGGTGGGAAGGGACCTTAAAGATTATCTAGTTCCAACCCCACTGCATGGGCAGGGACACCTCCCACCAGCCCAGGTTGCTCCAAGCCCCATCCAACCTGCCCTTCAACACTGCCAGGGATGGGGCAGCCACAGCTTCCCTGGGCAACCTGGGCCAGGGTCTCACCACCCTCACAGCAAAGAATTTCCTCCTAACATCTAACCTAAACCTCCCCTCTTCCAGTTTTAATGCAGTACCCCCTGTCTTGCTACAAGCTCTTGTCAAAAGTCCCCCCCAACCACTGGGATGCCATATGGAAGGAACTGGGTAGTCTTGAAGCCTATGAGCAACAAAGATCAGATGACATTTTGCAGCAGAAATGTGAACTTCTGTCCTGGATTGGTAACAGAAAATTCTCTTGCTGGCTACAAGGTGCCTGCTTGGCAAAAAAGACTGGTGAGAAAACCCTGGTCAAAGTCAATGTGGAAGTGCTCAGTGGGGCAGAGAGGTGCTGTCCAAGGGAATGTAGGGGCAGGAATGGAGTGCAGAGGAGTTTGGCTTCCTTACTCCAGCAAAATGAAGGCTGGGAAGGGGGGATATAGTTGCTCTTTACACATACACTGGGGTAAACACCAGGAAGGCTGAAAACTGTATAAGCTGGTGCTTAAGCTGCTTAATGATGACACAGGAAAAATATTATATTCCATGGTTTTGGTTTGGAAATTACAATTTATTATTGGTCAGGGAAATTAACAGTATCTCCCAAATAGGAGCTAGAAGCAAGCACTGGGAATCTAAGAGTCATTCAAGGTAGGAAATAGATCCCATCTGATGCTGTCTGCCTGGCTGATAAAATAAGCAGATGGCAATTCCCCATGTGTCTCTTTTTGTGCTTAAAGTGAGTTTACAAGAGATGATTGGAGGGAATCACACACAGTTTTCCCCCCAGCAATTATTGCACTAATCCATTAACCATGAGTCTCTGTTTATTTAGCAGGAAGAGAATATCACAGATGCTTGTGTGAGAAAGACAAGCAGATCAGCTGCAGTCAGAGCAGCTTTCTTCTGATCATGTAAACTCAACGTTTGGCCCATTCCCATTGGGAAGAAAAGATTGCCCTTGTCATTTATTGTTATCTAATAATCTTTGTACTCCCAAAAAAGGTATTCCAGGCTCAGCAGAGACATCCAGGCACCAGTGAGGCCACCATCAGACCTGTGACAAAATGGTAAAGTCTTGCAAATGCAGAGGGGCCTTCATGCCTCCTCTTGTTTCCTGGGTGTCAAGAAGGTGCTTTATAGCAGACTGGTCCACGTCCCCCTCTCTGAATCCTGCTTGTTATGACATAATGTTGTGTGCAGAGAAATGGTTAACCAGATCAGATTCAGCTTGTGATGGAGAGGTTAAGAGAAATGAGTGCAAAAAAGGCCAAAGGTGTTTGGTTGTTTTTTTCTGGCATAGGAAAATAGAGAGAGAGAAAAATCTACTGAAACTCCCTTCTTAATTTTCACTCTAATAAACTTGTCCAGAAGCAGATGATTTATGAAATATGTACATTTTCATTCACATTGAACATGCATTTGTTTTATCCATGTTCAGACTGTGAGTTGCAGGAGAGGGAAGAAGGCAGCAGATCCTCCTAGATGGGATTTCCCCTGCTTGCTCAGACCTAATACCCTGGCAGCTCTTGGCAGCTGCTGCATTGCCCAGCTCCTCTCTCCATAGGGCTGGGCAGGGATTTGACTTCCCCCATTTGGTGACTGATGCAGTAGCTAAATTTATTTCTGATACAGAGAAGAAATACATCCCTAGGAGTCTGGAGCTAGAAATCAAACTCTTTCTTACCTTAGATGTCCTGCTGCTGTGAAACCATTCCAGCTGGGGACCCAGCCTTTTTATGTGTCTGCACCTTGTTGGCCACTCTCATTTTTAAGAGAAGTTTGCAAACAGCAGCTACACAGAAGGCCTTGCTGTGCTGGCACAGGCAGCTTGGGAGCAGTGGAAAAGGCCTCTGTCCAGGAGATGAGGGAGCCCTCAGGAGGATCTTCCCTGCAAGAGCCACTAGAAATTTTCTGTTAAGTGCTGAAGAGCTTGAAACCCTTTGCAACTCTGCAGGAGTGCTTGGAATTCTAGTGAAGCCCTGTCTTAAAATGTCTGCTGGAAAGAAAAGTTCAGATTTCATATCAGAAATCCTGATTTTTGGGGCTGGATTTGCAGGGGAAAACAGAAGTTATATTTCATAAGGAAACAGGGAAATGACCATTATTTTTACATTAAAATAATGAATTCCACTGATGCATTTTTACAAACCTGTCTGTGCCATCACCATAGTGAGACCATAATTTAAAAAAACAAAACAAAACACAGGAAGAGTGGGTGAATTTTCTGCCTAGAAATGCTTAATTGTTTGAAAAAGGAAAAAATCTCTAATTTTTCCTGAGGCATCACTTCCAGCTGAGGGGCTGAATTCACCCAGAGGATGAAGAACTTGGCCCCAGTACTTTGGTATTATGGACATCGATTTGTTTTACTGGGTTCAGAGGTGCATGAATTCTGGTCAGGGACAGAACTACCTGTGCTCTGCAACCACTGAGTGAGCTGAGGCCTAACTCCTCCTCAAGACTTAAAAAAGATTTTCAGAAAAGGAAAGTTCTTCCCTTTTTCCTAGCAAAGCTTTATCTTGTAGTTGGCTGTCATGTAATCAACAGGCTATTTTTTATTTAATTTAAAGCCAGGTAGGTCTTCTGCTTGTCCAGGCATTGCTGTGTCCAGCCAGATGATGGTATTCTGTGAAATGAAGGTATGGATCCACCTATTTGGGGGATTAACTGGAGATACTTCGCATATTCAAACTGCTGAGAAGCACTGCCAGTCTGCAGGGCGGTGGGCACTGATGGTTCCCAGCTCCTGCAACCATCCAAAGGAGAGGAGGGTGCTCATCTCACCTGGGACTGGGTCCCACATGTGTCCCCAGCACACAGCAGATCATTTCACACCAGGCTCTTCTTGGCACAGCTCCATTTCCAAGGCAATTTCTCAGAGTGCTGAGGCTGAAGGATGGCACCTCCTTTTCTGACTCTCCCTTCCTGAGCCAGAAATCAATCCTGGCTGGGAAGGAGGAAGTTCTCCAGTAATGACTTGGCAAGGTGGCAGCAGCCAGAAATATGTAGGTAAGAAAGGGGGCAGCTCCTAAGGAGCTGGACATCTCCAGAGGAAAGCTGCAGCACTTTTTAACACTCTATTAGATCAGTGAAAAGGGGTGATATTATCCTGCTGATGGTTTGACGCCATGAGCTTAGTTCACAGGGCAATAACCTGATATTCCCTGGTACTGGGAGGGAGGGGGAGCTGGTGTCCACAGGGACAACATCCCCTCAGCCCCAGCGAGGCAGGAGCAGGGAAAGACCCAACATCTGTGTTGCAGGTAGATTTTGTACTGTGGGGCTGTGTGGAGACAGGGCTCAACAGGGAAAATGGGTGTTGTTTTGCCTTAGCATTGGGTGCTGGTTTAAATACCCACCTAAGAAAACATGACGAGTGTCTCCACAGCCACAGTGGCCATGGAGTGTCTTTTCCTGTTCACCTGGTGTGCTGGGGTCAATGTAGGAGACATCAAAATCTGAAGGGAAGAGTCACTGCCTGTGTTTGCTATGTGTAGGGTTGTGTCTTTCTGCATGAGGTGGCTGCCATGGGTATTCATGCCTTTCCTCCTTGTCTTTTTTTTTTGTTTTATTATCACATATGGGGCCATCTGGTTCCTCTGTGGGACTCCCAAGCCTTTTTGGCAAGCACATATGTGGACATGTCCAGGGTTTTTCCTCTTCAAGCCTTTCTATTGCATCTTATTTCTGGAAAAAGTGGCTTTAAAACAGTTTTCATGGACAGCTGCACCTCTACCTGTAGCACCAACCTCCTCACCAGCAACAGTGCTGACATTGCAGGGCAGGGTGGAGAAAAATCCTCCTTCCACTACAAGTCTGGTGGCACATTGAGAGAGCAAACACACTTTGCATGGTGGTTCAGGTGCTGTGGCAGGTGGTGTGAGGCAGATGCTTGTGGTCCCCTCAGCCTCTGAGCTGAGCACGTGGCTTGTTTGCTGAATGAAGAAGGGGGTTTTAAATACACTCCAAGCACAAATTCATTCCTTTCAGGTCTAGAAGGTGAGAAACCCTCACATTGTCTTGAATGTTATTTTTTTTTTCCTGGGCAATATCAGACAAGAACCTGCTTATGGAGCTGTTGGGTCTTCTCAGAAGATAAATGTGACCTGTGGAATCACGTTGATCACGGTGTCTCTGAAGCACAGGCAGCTCTTAGGGCAGCTGGGTGGGCTACAGGGGTGCAAAAACTGGAGCCATTCAGCAATCAGCATCTTGGTGAAAGGGCTTTGTGAAGGAGATGAAGCAATGACTGAAACCAGAATAAATTTGCTCTGGAAGGCAAGATGAATCACCATGCAAGAGGAGGATGGGTTGCTTCAAGCATGAGCTGCACTCCCAGTAATGAAGTTAGCCAGAGAAAAAGCTCCAAAAACACTGAATACCAGATCTATTTCAAACAAGTTTGCTCTGGCTCTGAAAGACTCCTTGTTGAGTACTGAAGCTGTCTTGAAGGATGGGTTCCATGCTTGGGGAAACTGCCTCTGGCTGTCATTTCAAATGTTCCAGTTTCAGGACATTCAAACTTCCCATCCCTGTCAGGTCTGTTTCAAAGTTTATTCTTGCCTAACAAAATGTGTTTTATTTTTATAAATAGGCAGGATTGGGTACAGCGTGTGGTTATAGGTGTGTATCTCACCAAATATTCACTCCTGGTGAATATTTCAGCCCATGGACTGTGTGGGCCTAGGGCTGAGCTTCCCTGTTACCTCTGAGATTGGCTCCAGGGCATTATCTCAACAGCTTAATTGCTGCACAATTATGTCCCTCAAAGAGCCTAGAACCTGGAGGTCAGAAAAAGGCATCCACAGATGAGACAAATGGCTTGGGGTGACAGAAACTGTAGCATGAGATCTAAGATGATGGGGAAACCACCAATAAATGTCCCTGGTCTCAGTGCTCGTCCCTCCTGGGCACTGTCAGGCTGCAGCTCATCCCATATGTATAATTTTTGAGGATGTGGTGTGCAAATAGTCCCCTTCTGTGCAGGGAGGATGATCTGATGCTGCTCTGGAGCCAGAGGTTTGTGCCTGGGGCACTGAAGGAGAGAGGCCAGGAGGGACAGAAGATGCCAGGATGGCTGGCATTTTTCACATAAGCTGCTTTGATTTTTATGCCACTTCTCAAAGACTGAAAGGTTTGATTAAGAGAAGAGTTTTGGCTGTGGCATAAAAGGCTGAATTTTGGAGCAGCAGGTAGGAAAATATGGCAAAACTCTTCAAATAAATGTTTTATATATATATATATTCACATATATACACACATATATATGTATATATAAAAACTGTATTTGGGAAACCTATGCCTGGCATTCAGTGGCATTTAGCTTTGGTTTTTAATAACAGACATAGGAGGAAATTGAAAAGATCTGAAAACTCTCTTGCAATGTTTTTCTGAAGGAGATGTTTCATCTAGGAAATGCAGATATTTGAGAGAGCAAGTGTAAGCACCAAAGAGGAGAGAAAAATCAAATGGATGAAAAGAAATCAAGAAGGGGGGGGTTGGAAGAGAGAAGACCTAAAGGACTGCAAAAAAAGACTTCCCAAGCAGAATTTAAATTAGATTTTAACGTGGAATTCCTTCTATGCACAACGTGCCCTAAATTTTGTTATATTTCTGAGGAAAATAGCTCACAGGTTTGTTGATGTTGAGGTGCAAAAAGACTGTGATTTCAGGCTGCTGTTGTTAAAAAATAAGTGTCTGGAATTACTACTAATTGGTGAAGCTGGGGTAAATTCTCCAAAGGGTTGTTGGCTGCAGATCTGGGGTTGTTTTCTGACGTCTCTCCTGCTGAGGGTTCCCAGAAGGTGCCAAATCTGTGACCATCATCAGGCCCAAAGCTGGGCAGGTGGGGCAGAGGGAGAGGCTGTTCCTGGCCTTGGTTCCCACCAACCCTGGATAAAAATCCTAGTGACATGAGAGAGTTGCTAGTTTGCAAACAAGTTAGTAGGTCAAATTAAAGCCAGAGCTCTCAGCTGGCTCGTTGCCTGCTCTTCACTACAAATGCTTGGATTAGGAATTTTCTCTTTTGGTGTTTTTTTTTGCCCCTTGTGAGGATTTGTCTCTGTTACAAAAATCAGACTATAAAAAATTTCATGCCACTCTAACAGGTGCAATAATCTTTTGGATGAATTCAAACCCTTGCAGTTGCTATTCCAGCTCAGGCTAAATTAAATTTAACAACACAAAAAGTAGCTCCTGGAGTAACATAAATCTGACTTCAGGCTTTGATGAATCCAGATTAATATTTTTGGTTGGAAAGAGAGAAAATGAAGCCATGACTCCTGGGAAAAATTCTGCAGATTAGCTACACCCTGCTTAAAAAGGAAATTATTTTGCTCCACAGCTTTGACTTCAGCTTAATAACCTCTGTAAACTTCTCTCTACAGTTCATTTAGAAAAGATTAGTTCTGCAGAATTTAAGTCAGGAGTGTTTTGTGACTGAAAATTTTACCAGATCTCATGGACTTCAGATGCCACTTGTGCATCTGTCTTCTCTGTGCAGCAGGGGAAGTGTGAAAGATGCTGACCTACTTTAGAACAAAAACAGACTACAAAGAAAACAGCAAATAACTTAAAACTCAAGGCTTCTCCTTCAGCATCATTATTGCAGAACAGCAGAGCAATGTTTGAAGGTTAAAAACTGTACATTTTCATTTCACTGTGTCCTTCATTTAGAACAATACTTGGGAAATGAAGATGCTGCATTCAGGGGGGAGGTCGTGCTGTGTCTTGAAATACTGCTGATAAGAAATTGGTAAGGAAAACCTAA
>NW_009953726.1:3387158-3401718 GCF_000747805.2 Chaetura pelagica
GAAAGAGTTGGTAACCATGAAATCAGGCTTTTATGGTTGTAATCTTAAAGGTCTTTTCCAATCTAAGTGATTCTGTGATTTTAAAAGGGTTCTCTTGGGGCAACGGATTCAAACTTGAGCACAGGAAGTTCCACCTCAACATGAGGAAGAACTTCTTTCCTGTGAGGGTCTCAGAGCCCTGGGACAGGCTGCCCAGAGAGGCTGTGGAGTCTCCTTCTCTGGAGACTTTCAAGACCCATCTGGATGCATTTCTGAGTGACCTGCCCTAGTGGGTTTTTTTTTTGGTTGGTTGGTTTTTTGGTCCTGCTCTGGCAGGGGGGTTGAACTCGATGATCTTCAGAGGTCCCTTCCAACCCCCAATACTCTGTAATTCTGTGTGATTTATATTTTATCTTAGGGGAGAGAGAGAGGCAGTTTGGAGTGAAGTTGGTGGGTGCTAGCATGCATTTTGCTGGCTGCAGAAGTTTGGCTGGAACAGAACAAGCCAACCTGACTGGCATGGTCCAGCTGATCCAAGCCTTACCTGCTGGTGTTTTAATGGGGGAGCAGCAGATGCTGTGTATAAGAGAGGCTAGTGAGATCTGAGATGTGTCCAGGCTTCTGGAGAAGTAAAAAGAGGAAGGGTCTTGTGCCCGGAAGAGTAAACTGGGACTCAAGTGTTGAAGTTCTGATCCCAGATCTGCAGTCTCCTCATGGTTTTCTTTGGTGCAAGAGGTGTAAGCTCTGAACATACTTAGTAGGAGCATCACAAAAATCACCTGCAGGCAGAGTTCTGCTTGTGTGGAGCTTTTACATCTAAGGGCCTCCATGTCCTCAGTGCAAGGGAGAAAATGCCTCTCTCTCCAGGCTGCTCTGAGGACATAACCACTGATGGGCTGGTTCTGCAGGTGATGCAGAGTTCAACACATTGGTAGTTTTTCTTATGAATGGGTGTCAAGGGAATTTTTGGGATTATTATTTTTTATTAAACAACTTGTCTTTCCTTGGAGCAACTGCCTTGGGTGTGATGGTGAGAGCCCCTGCAGCAGCCATGAGCTGAGGGTGGCTGCTCAGAGGTAGCCAACCTTTGCTGCAAGGCCTCTGAGGTCATTAGAGCCAGAATGCCTTCAAACAGCAGGCATTTTAAGAGTGTCTCCATAATGTGTTTGCCCAGGTAGGTGCAAATCTAGTGACACTTCCCTTTCTCCTTCAGTAGGGCTGTAAATCATCTCTTTCAGACCTGCTCTGCATTAATCTTTCAGAGGAGTGTTTTTCTGTTCATGTGCTGAAATCATAAAGCTGGTTCCTCTTTCACTGCTTCAGCTAATTGAGGATGTAACTCATGTGAAATTAAAACCTTCTACACATTTATTTTACACCTCTCAGTATTTCATCTTCCCAAGGAAATGAGGGGAATTTACATGCCTGCATGTAGAGTTTCCTCTGTAGACAGATAAATTCAGCAGCATCTTTTCTTCCCCCAAGAGTCTCAGCTGGTGGTTGTAGCTGCCAACAAAACTGAAGGAGAAAGATGGGGTTGGTTTTGGGCCTGAGTTGTGATGTCAAAGGCAACATCCATGTAAGAAATGACTTCTTCTTCCAGACATTCAGGGCTTCACCAACCCATCTACAATTCCCAGTTATACAAAAGGAGGGATTCAGTTATTTGAGGGCTCCTCCCACAACCACTTCAGTCTGTTTGCTCTTGCTCCACCATCACTCCCAAGGTCACCCTTCCCATGCCAGTAACCATGAACCAGAAGATGACTCTCTAGTGTGTCTCAAGGCCAGCTACAGCCCTCCCTTTTCAGTGCAGCTTCAGGCTGCAGGGAAATGAGGCTCTTCTGTTGCTTCAATAACTCCTTTCATGCTCAGTGGCAGAAGGTGACAGCCAAGACCTTCCCTGCTAGCACAGCTTCTGCAGCAGAGCTGTGGGCAACAGCTTCCTGGAGACTGTCAACAGGCAGAAGCCAGGGGTTCCTGGACACACACAGGTTTGTCCAGCCAGCTGTGAAACAAGTTCCTTGGTATTTTCAAGAGTGAAAGGAGGAAAGAGAGCAAGTATGAGCAAGGGGAATGATCTGTCCAGGCATGGACAATATCGAGTATCAGCTAACCAAGACAAGAGGAATAGAGGTTTTGTCAGGAAGAAGGGCTTTTTCATCTGCTGGTGTCTGACTTCCTTCTCCCTTGTGGATTTTGCACTTGTCAGGAAGGAATTTTGAAGCCCACCCTTGAGTGCCTAGAAGGGGAGGCTATAAAAGCCAGCAATCTTCACTTCAGAGTGCAGAGGTTTCCAGGAGAAATCATTGCAGAGGTGACAGGTAGTACTGGCTTTTCTGAGAAAATAATTGAATTTTCCATGCATTTCAGTACTCTATGATGCAAATCTTACTGCTTTCAGTAATCACTTCCTGCTGAAAGAAGAGGAGGCTTTGCTGGCCTGTGATATTGTGGGGGATTCTTCTCTCCCTTAAGTGTAGATGAAAGGCACCTTCAGTGACCACCATGGACAAGCACTAGAGGAGTGACTGCAGAACTGCAGCCTTCAGTTCTGATCCCAGCTGTGCCACAACCTGTCTTGGATACTTGAGATGGAGCACTTGAGTGCTGTGTGCTTCCCTCTTTGGGAAGCAGGGGTAATAATGCTTATCTGATGGGACATGGCTTTTGGGTGGGTTCATCTGAGCAAATGTTTATCAAGCATCTCTTTCAGACAGCCAAGAGCAAGAGGCACTTCTAGGCATGATTCACCTCACCCTCCAATGCATGTTTGGAGCAAGTCAGAAGAATCATGGACTTGAACTGTCTTTTTCTCTCCACTAGCTATGAAGGGAGGCTGAAGCATCGGCTCAAATGTAGGTGTCTAGATGAGAATTGGTGCAGGGCTGGTAGTGGTGGCACAGGAGGAGGGTGGCCAGGGAGAGCAGGACTCTGCTCCTTCTAGACCACGACAGCCAGATCAGATTTTTCATCATGAAACAGCAGAGTTTTCAGTCTGCTTTTTTGTCTTTCCCCCCCAGCTACATTCCATGTTGTTGATTATATTCTTACAGCAACTCTCCTCCCTGCCCTTCCCTCTGCAGTTAGTCACTGGTTTATACTGGCTGCTCCCATTCTGCACCACCTCTCTCTGTGGCTGTGGGTGGCTGTACCAATGTGACTGTTGCCTCAGAAGCTGGAGAGATGCTGTTGTACAACACCCCTGCACAGAGAGCATCACAGGGCCCCTCCATGCAGGCTCTTTGTTTTCACACAGCAGTGGCTCTTCTGGGAGAAATGCTCTTGAATTTCAACCAAGAGGACCCTGCTTTTTGTCCCTGGCTGACAGAGCTGGTTGCACAGGAGATTTTTTTTTGGGGGGGAGGAAAGGAATCAATTTTATCAGTTGACTATATGTCTTAAGGAATGCACATAGTATGAAAAAGAGCAAATAGTCTGCCCAGGGAGGTGGTTGAGTCACCATCCCTGGATGTGTTTAAGGGTGGTTTGGATGTGGTGTTGGTGGAGATGGTTTAGGGAAGGACTTTGTAGAGTAGGGATGATGTTTGGACTCGGGGATCCCAAGGGGCTTTTCCAACCTGAACAGTTCTATGATTCTACAAGTTGTTCTGTGAGAGCCCAGCAGGATGATAAATGTGGATGAATCAGGAAAATGTGGTGAAACTACTGAAATAACATGTGGTTTCAGGGATGTTAGTGGCTTAGAACCACAGGTGTCCCTTTCCAGGTGGTAGTACCAGTAGCAGTGAATTAAAGATCATGGATCAATCCCTTAATGCATCATCTCACATGTACCTTTTTGCAGCCAAGAGCTTCTGTGTGGTTTGTGTCCATTTTTTCAGTTGTTGCTGCTGCACGTGGAGCTACTGCCAAGATAAACCAGCTGCACTGAAAAGCACTGCAGGTGAAACTGAGATGCTGGATGGGCAGCAAACCCTTTGTGAAAGCCAGAATGTTGTACCCTGGTGCGTGGGCATTTGGTCAGGGCAGAGAACTCTGGTGAGATGACTGAGGAGAACTGAAGTGTTATCGAGATACAGGGAGCAGTGCTGGGTCCTCACCCCTGCAGGAGCCCATAGATGCTCCTGGGCAACTCTTTGCTGCAGCAGGAAGCCTGGTTTTTAAGATCTTGTTTCTTAACCAGCCGAGCCTGCCTGCTGCTCCCTGCTGCTGCTGCTGCCTGCACTCCAGCTCTGACAAGCTCCCATAGGGGAAATTGTCTGCAGGGAGAGTTTTCTCCTTCAACAATTAATATTAAGGAACCACTACAGGCAAAAGAAATCAGAAATTTCCCTTAAAATACATTTTTAAAAAGTACTGTGGAAGAAGCTCTGAATCAGTTGCATTGCTAAAGATCCATCTTCTTCTTCAAGACTTACTCCAAGAGGATACAGAGACTTGGGAGAGATCTGTTTTCTCCCTGCCAGATTTCATGTTGCTGGCACGTTCTGCCGAGCTGCTAGAGCTGCTCAAAAAGAAATCACAGCTCATTTTCTCCTGGGAAGCCTGCTTGCTTTGTTCTTTCAGTGTTTGCAAGCAGCCCTTCAAGTTTTAATGAAAAGTGTGAAAAATAACCCCATCAGTAAAGGCAGAACCTTGAAAAAGTGATAAAACAACTCCCTGTAAGCCATGTCAGGGGAATGGAAGGTCCTAGATGGTCTCCATCACAGGTTCCAGTGCATGTCATGCTTTATGGTGTGTGTAGTGCTAGAGTAAACTGGGTTGCTAATGTATGGATAAGTTATCATTTCAACAGATACCTGAGCCGTGTCTGTGGTGAGTGAATGGAAGGAAATATAATCCTTTCTTTTCCCCCAGTGAGGAACAAGAATGCTGGCAGGTACAGCATCAAGAAAAAGCAGACTTGCTGGATGAAAGGGTGGCAAGCAAAGTTAACACAAATGTTCTTTCAGCTGAGACTTGTGATGAAACGAGAAAGAGAAATAATCAGGGCAAAGGCAGAATTAGAAGAACTGAAAGAAAAAAATAGCTCAAAACTTGAGGAAATTTGAAGAAGAGCAAGAAGAATGGGAGGAAAAGGTAAAGGTTTTGAAATGTGCTCCACAGGTTTACAGATAGGGAGACAGTGACAAAATGACCTTCTACGTTATTCCAGGTGTCGTATTTTGCTCTCTCATCTGGAGTTACCAGATGTTTCCACAGCTGCCAAACTGACAAGTGACTCTCCTGACATTGGGTGCACAGCTGCTGTTTTGCCTTCTGTATCCATCTGCTTTAGGGGGGGTGTGTGTATATAAACACACCAATATGCACACACATGTGAGATATGAGCTGAGTGTTCAGGCAGCCCCTCTCAGAAGGTCTTACTGGTGCTTCTTACTGACTGTGGGACAAACCATCACATACTGGGAATTCAGCCCCCTCCAGGCAAACTGCTTCAAATGGAGGTACCTGTATTTTCCAGCAGGCTCTGAGCTAAGGTCTTACTGCTTTTTATATTCTGCCCTACTTTCAGTTGTGTGTATTTGATATCTTTTCTGAGCAGGAACATAAAAACAGATTATCAGATTAAAAGAAAAATACCTAATAGAAAATATGGTATAATCAGGTTCCTACACTGGAGTAAAACCACATGACATTTTGACAGATCAGGTCCTAATTTGCATCTCATATTAATGAATTATTGTTTATTTTTCTTATATAATTGGGCACATGGCTGTGGTTTTTGCAGTGTAAGTTCTGTGCTCATTTAATTTTGGAAGGCTTCAGACATTTTGATAAAGAATTTTTGAACAATGCAGAAGTACTTTGCTCAGGATTAGTTAATTATCTTATTTTTAGTGTAGACAAGAGAAATGAAAAAAATTCTGGATGCTCAGGAGGCAAAAAAGTCTCATGCAGATATTATGAAATCCTAGGGGAAAAAAAACAACCCAAAAAACAAAACCAGTGGCAGTAAAGGGAGTCACTATCTGCTGTTTTGGAAATTTTATGTTTTGTCATAGTCTGTTCTATTTTCTAGGATATAACTAATGAGGAAATTCTTCTCATGGCAAAACTGAAAGAAAAAAGCAAGGCACAGGAAAGCAACCTGGAATTTAAAACCACAGGCATGTTGGCATGCTGGAAAAAAAAAGAAGGAATAATTGTTAAACCCTTTGTTTTGGTCTCTTTGCTAAACCTGCATCAACGTTTTCTGAGGGGATTTCATAGAATCATAGAATCATAGAATCTTAGGGGCTGGAAGGGACCTCGAGAGATCATCTAGTCCAACCCCCCTGCCAGAGCAGGGTCACCTAGAGTACATCACACAGGAACTCATCCAGGTGGGTTTGTGAATGTCTCCAGTGAGGGAGACTCCACAACCTCCCTGGGCAGTCTGTTCCAGTGCTCTGTCACTCTCACAGTAAAAAATTTTTTTCGGATATTCACCTTGAACTTCCTATGCTCCAATTTACACCCATTACCCCTTGTCCTATCACTGGTCATCACCGAGAAAAGCCTAACTCCGTCCCCCTGACACTCACCCCTTACATATTTGTAAACATTGATGAGGTCACCCCTCAGTCTCCTTTTCTCCAAGCTAAAGAGACCCAGCTCCCTCAGCCTTTCCTCATAAGGGAGATGTTCCACTCCCCTAATCATCTTCGTAGCTCTGCGCTGGACTCTTTCGAGCAGTTCCCTGTCCTTCTTGAACTGAGGGGCCCAGAACTGGACACAATACTCCAGATGTGGCCTCACCAATGCAGAATAGAGGGGGAGGAGAACCTCTCTTGACCTACTAACCACACCCTTTCTAATGCACCCCAGGATGCCATTGGCCTTCTTGGCCACAAGGGCACATTGCTGGCTCATGGTCATCCTCCTGTCTACCAGGACCCCCAGGTCTCTTTCACCTACACTACTCTCCAGCAGTTCAGCCCCCAACCTGTACTGGGACATGGTGTTGTTCTTCCCCAAATGTAAAACTCTGCACTTCCCCTTGTTGAATTTCATCATGTTTCTCCCCGCCCAACTCTCCAACCTATCTAAGTCTCTCTGAATGGCAGCACAGCCTTCTGGTGTGTCAGCCACTCCTCCCAGCTTAGTGTCATCAGCAAACTTGCTGAGGGTACATTCTATACCCTCATCCAGGTCGTTGATGAAGATGTTGAACAACACCGGTCCCAGTACCGACCCCTGTGGGACTCCACTAGTCACACACCTCCAACCAGATTCTGCCCCATTGACTACAACTCTCTGACTCCTTCCTTTCAACCAGTTCCTAATCCACCTCACTTCCTGATCACCAAACCCATACCTGATCAACTTTTCTACAAGGATGCTGTGGGAGACGGTGTCAAATGCTTTACTGAAATCAAGATAAACCACATCTACCGCTCTACCATCATCTATCCACCTAGTAATTTCCTCATAGAAGGCTATGAGGTTAGTCAAACATGATTTACCCTTGATAAAACCATGCTGACTGCTCTTGATGACCCCCATGTCCTTGATGTGCCTGGAGATAGTCACAAGAACAAGTTGTTCCATCACCTTTCCAGGGATGGAGGTGAGGCTGACCGGTCTATAGTTACCCGGGTCCTCCTTCTTGCCCTTCTTGTAGACTGGAGTGACATTTGCTATCCTCCAGTCCTCAGGCACCTCACCTGTTGCCCATGACTTACTGAAGATGATGGAGAGTGGCCTAGCAATGACCTCCGCCAGCTCCCTCAGCACCCTTGGGTGCATTCCATCTGGACCCATTGATTTATGGATGTCCAGATTACTCAACTGATCCCTAACCCAATCCTCATCTACCATGTCAAACTCTTCCTCTATCTTGACTTCTTCTGGGGCTATATGAATCTGGGGCTCATAGGGAGACCCTGCAGGAGTGAAGACAGAGGCAAAGAAGGCATTCAGCACCTCTGCCTTCTTTATATCCTCTGTCACCAGGGCTCCCACCTCATTCCTCAATGGGCCAATATTGCCTCTACTGCTAGTTTTGCTAGCTATGTATTTGAAAAAGCCCTTTCTATTATCCTTAACCTGACTTGCAAGGTTAAGTTCCAAGGAGGCCTTAGCTTTCCTAATTGCCTCCCTACATCCTCTGACAACAGTCCTATATTCCTCCCACGTGACCAGCCCCTCCTTCCATGATCTGTAGATTTTCCTTTTCCACTTAAGTTTGCCCAGTAGTTCCTTCTTTAACCATGCAGGTCTCCTAGCACCCTTACTAGATTTCCTAACCATTGGGACACTCTGATCCTGTGCTTGCAAGAAGTGGTCCTTGAATGTTGACCAGCTATCTTGAGCTCCTTTATTTTCTAGCACCCTGTCCCATGGGATTTCCCTTAATAGATGATTGAGGAGACCAAAGTTTGCCCTGTGGAAGTCCAGGGTTCTGGTCCTGCTGGGTATTTTGTTCCTTCCACACAGGATATGTACTCATATAAAATCTGTTTTGTTGTGATTACATCAGCTCAGTTAAGATTTTATTAGCATTTAAATTCTATCACCATGCCTTACAAATTAGGTAGTTAATATTGTACAAACAAGGCAAACAAATAATTATCTTACTGTATTGCTTAATAATCTACCTGGTCTTCTGACATTTTTCAAAAAGAATTTTCAGCTTCAGTACAATACATTTTTTTTCTACTATGTTCTTGTTTGTTACACAGTTGTCAGGCTTTTCACTCTCAGTCTATCCTTCTTTCTCTCTTTCTTTACCTTTCTTCTTTTAGATTCTGTAGTATTGCTACATTAAAAGAGAAAGCAAGGAGACTTGCTATTAAGGGGAAGAAATTCAAAGTAGAGTGAAAAGTCATAGCAGTACTGTGAATAATTAGAATGCAATGATTCTTTGAAATATAAATATGTGTAATTTTGTAGGAGTGTAAAATGGTTTGGTTTTTTTGTCCCTTGTTTTTTCTTTCTGGGTTTCAGTGTTTAGGAGTAAGGTAGGACAGGTAACAGCTTCTGTTGTTCAAATTTAAAAAAATGGAAGAGAATATTTCAGATTATCCCATATTTTGTTTTATTTTTATTTTTCTATTATAACCACTTATTTATTTGTTTATTTGTTTTATCTAAATGTTGCATTTTAAAATGCTTTTAAATTCCCTCTTTCAGAGGTTTACCTTTTCTGAATTCACAGCTCAGCAAATCTGCAGGAATTCAAAACTGTTTCTCTACCACCACATTTGTTTTTATTATGTATGTCTTCAAAAAGAGGTTATTCTAAACATTACAGATTTACCTATGGATAAGAAATCATGAGTTATAATATTATCTTTTCCAATCCTTTCAGTTCTCAGTTTTCTCAGTCTAGCCTTCTCTTTGACTCAAAGATTCTTCCAAGTTTAGTCCACATTGAAACTTGTTCTGGTTCTTCTACTCCAGAACACTTTACCTATCTCTATTTTTTCCTGTATTTTCTTTATTTTAGAAATTCTCTATTCAGTCAAATCATATATTTGCTCTTCTTACAGCACTGCTTTTCTTTAGGTTCCACTGTAAAATCATTAAAATAAGAAGCTTTTAAAGGCCTTTCAATAGCCCTTGGAAAAGGTCCTATGTATATATTTTGGGGGAAAACCTCCCAAAATCTGCATGGAGTGTTTAGACCCTATGTAAAAAAAAAAAAGGAAAAAAAAAAAATAAGTCTTGAAGGCTGCTTTCTCTATTCTCTGTTCTAGAGAAGTAAAAGCATGGTCCTTTCTTTGGAAAAGAGAGGAGAAATTGATGAGAATTAAAAGGCCTGTTCTTAGCAAAATCTTAGCAGGTCTTCAAAAACAGCTCAAAGGGGAGTTTTTTTACTGATTTATGTAAATAGAAAGGCAAAGTTGTCAGAAGCCCAATACAAAATATGGAGTAAAGTTCTTAATCCCCACTCCTAGACATATTATTATTATTAAATCAGAGTAGTTAGGTTGGAAGGGATCTTAAATATCATATAGTTCCAACCTCCCTGCATGGGCAGGGACACCTCCCAGTAGACCAGGTTGATCAAAGTCCTGTCCAGCCTGGCCTTGAACACTTCAGGGATGGGGCATTCACAACTTTTCTGGGCAACTTGTTTCAGTGCCTCATGCCCCTCATGGTGAAGAATTTCTTCCTAATATATAATCTAAATCTACAGTCTTTAAGTTTGAAGACATTACTGCTCATCCTGTAGCACTGGTATTAATAAGTTTGCAGAAAATGTTTTGACATTTTGGCATTTTTTTCATTAACACTAATAGCATTAGGTGTAACAAAAGTGTTAGTTTAAAATTCTGGATACAGAACAGAAGTGAGAATATGCTCGTTCTATATGCATCTGTATAACTGCAATATCTTTTCCTGCTTCATCCAGTGACAATCACAGCACTATAACTGACTTTGGAATTCCAGGCAAAACTTTGTCAGGATAAATATTGATGAATTAGAGTGAACTGAGGGGGAAGGCAGCTTGAGTGTCATCCAGCAAGGATACACATGTAAGAAAGACTTTGTGGAAAAGGCACCTAGATAAAAATAATTTGTAATTTCCCTTTTAGATAGGGAAAAGCAACATCACTTCCTCTTTGGACGTATGGGTAGATGGGTGTGTGTCACATCAGCAGGTTCTGCTAACAAGACAATAGGATAAATATAGCCCTCAAATCTTCAGCAATTCTACTAGATGAGATATAGGTTTTCTCTTTTATTGCAGTTTTCCATATACATAGCTTGGGTTAAAATTTCAAGTGAAATGCATTGCCCTGTGATGCGTTATGTTGCATCTGATCAATCACAATAGACTGTGTTTCATCTTGTGGTGTGTGTTATCATTCTAGTTATCTCACATTACAAAATGACATATCATGTTGGAAATTAGAATCATAAGGAGGACCATTTTTAGAGATTACATTTACGGGAAGTGAGCTGTCAAATTCAGACTACTTTTTCAAGGTGTAGGCTGTTATCAGTGTGGTGCCCTTAACCCTAAACGCTTGCAGAATTGCTTGTCCCAATCGAAGGAATATTATTATCAAGTGAGAGTGATTCCTACACATAGGTTTTTTTGTTTGTTTGTTTGTTTGTTTTAATATATTATTGCTTCATCTCAAGGATTTGCTGAGAAACTTTAAGCCAGAAAACTATTTACTCTGTAACTTTCACTACTTTTTGCATCTCACTCTCTTCAGAAAATGCTGTTGCAACTCCTATTGCATCAGAAGCCTAAGTAATTCTTTAAAAGCTTTTAAACACCTTCTTCTCTCCGCAAGAACAGGAACATTGTGTTCATCTAGCCTTCCCTTCCTGAATTTCTAACCCCAAAGAAGCAGAAGCAAAGTGGCAAGTTCCTATAAGGCTTTTTAGTCAGAAAGCAAATAATTAGGTTTACATATTTGAGTTTGTAATGGAAATAGAAGTCTCAATTACCATCTATTTTTAAAACTGCTTTTCTATTTCAGATTGTCTACAATCCTTTCCTTGTCAGAAAGAGGAAATCATGCTTTGTAGCCTACTTAACTTATGTAAAATAAAGAGCAGGGCTGATATGAAGTATCCACACATTGGAGAAAGAAATATCCTTCTTGTGTGAGGTGCTCACCTCTGTGGATAAATATGACAACTGAACACATCAGTGTATCACATCTTTACCTCCATTCTTACAGAGCATTACTTCCCTCTGTTCAGTGTCCTCACCTACGGAATGTATATTGAGAAATATTGGGTATTACTGTTCTGTGTATAATCAGATTTCATTTCAAATCTGTTGTTAAAGGAAACTTAATATTCCAACAGCACATTACATAATTATGCAAAAAATTATGTGTTGTAGACTGATTGGTTATGTAAGATGATCCCTTTTCATTTTTCTCCACATCCTTCACTCAGGTAATAATCTCATATACTTCTACCTATTTCTTCATTGCTTTATCATGAGAGTTTTCTGTCATTTCCAGAGGGCTTGAAAGAGTTGCCCCAGATTGTATGGGTGAGACTTGCAAGTAATTTATGAAATCACGTGGGAAAACAGAGGATTCTGTAAAATCTTCTCCAAGTGCTTTAAACTGAAATAGCAGGAGAGAAAAGATAAACAGCTGCTAATTTCTAGTGCTACCGAATGCTGCTTTATTCTGCACTCGGACCACAAAGAAGTATTTTCTGCATTGACAAAAGGAAGCAACTCTTGCAAGCAGCTAGAGAGACAGTGAGTTTAAAAGGTTCAAACAGCATTGCTTCTAAGCAGACTATTCTTATACAGTTTAAATAAAACGGTTAGATATTTTACAATGTTTTGACATTTGCCTATTTCTTGATAGAAAAGTAGCCAAGATGCAGATGCTGTAGCAGGAACTAGAGTCAGACTCAAGAGACAAGTAAAACACTGTTGGGTCACTGTTGAGTTAAAAAAACTTCTGAAAAAAAAACTTAATATGTAAAATTCAGGTAGATTCCTTTTACTATGACTTCCAGGAAATAAGATGGTTTTAATTTCTGAGCATGATGCACTGCCCTTTGCAGTGTTATGGCAGGTTGCACCTGATCAGTCATGCTGGATTATACTGCACATCAAAGCAAGTGTTATGATTCCAGTCACATCAGATTAGAAAATGACATTATCATGTTGGCAATTTGAATTCAAGTCTTTTGAAGGGTAATTTTCAAGTGTGGGATTAAAATATCTATCCCAGTCAAAGGTCAATAGGCACACTTCAGATATCAAATATGCAGTATTTGGCACATTTCCCCTTCCTTTCTACACTGCATTGATGAAACCAGATGCAATAGAGATGAAGGAGGAAGAAATAAGGCAAAAGAACACACAGTTAAAACATCAGTATCTAAACTACAGCTGAAAAATATCTGCAGCAAATGGAGAAATAAAACTGAATGTTGATAGCACAAATTTGTGTGTGATCACATAGACATGGAAATGAAGGAACGGATATGACTGTGCAGTAACCATTAAGAATTGTGTCTCCTAGCCTTTACCATAATACATATACAGATGTGCTTCCATTGTATATACTTATGTCAGAACTCACCTTTCATCTTCTTGTTTCTAAACACTTGCATTTGAGATAAATATTTGGGAGACAGATAGAGCCAGGACTTGTCGTCCAGATACAAGAAAGTCAGAACAGCTTTAATTGTTCTTTGCTCTCTCTTAACCCTGGGTTGCTCTAACATTGCCAATGTCGTTTAGATATCTCAAAAGCTGACACAGGAAGTGTTATCAATTCTAGCCTGTTGTTTTATATAGAACACCTGCCAATCGCAAATTTGTAACTGATCATCTTGTCTTCTGAAGGCCCTCCTTTAGCTTGTTTGTGTCTTGTTTGTTTGTTTGTTTGTTTCTTCCCAGAAAAAGGTAGGTATTTTACTTCCTTGGTTTATTCAGTTTCTTATGAAAAAATACTGTGACTTAATGCAAGACTTAGAGGCATGCTAACATCATCATCAAACCCTTGGTCCTCTCTTGCTGCTGTGGTGAGGCTTCAGTCCATAAGGCAAAGGCTATAAGAACCCTGTTTGAAAGGTCTTCAAAGATCCAGCTGTCACTGTGGCTGTCACCATCTTCCCATATAACATCAGGTTTTCTGGGTCTTATGAGTCAGCTCCATGTCAGTAATGAAAATCATGACACACGGCAGTCTTTTTCTTTTCCAAACCATTTTTTTTTAGGCCTGTGAGGTGAAAAACAATTGCTGGGAAGGTGAAGAAGTAGCACATGTGTGCAGAAAGAGGTCAGGTGGATTGCACACACTCACCATTGGTTCATTCACTGATGTTCAGTGAATGCTGCTGCACACATCACATTGTGACAGTCCTGTCTCTTGAACATACTGCTACCAGGTATTTAGAAATTTTAAAACTTGTCTGATTGTAGCTGGGTGGAGTCTGCCTAAGTCAAAGGGATTTTACCTGAATCTGGGGATCTACCTAAGTTGAAAGTGATGCATAGTTACAGCTGTACTGTGGCTGAGAGGCTTGAATGTGACAAGAAGTAAAATCCTATGGAAAGTTGTATTTTGAAGATGATGCTGGCCTCTGACCCACACAGTCTGAAGAAAGCAATATGGTTTTTTAATTACCTTTTTTCTTCTAAAATTCTCTTTGTATGTCTACTTATATAATGTAAAAAAATATAATACAGGCAGATGCTGCAATTTGAGGATCGTGGAAGTGCTGTTTACAAAGGACCATTGAAGATCATCAAGCTCTGTCTCCTACTTAAGCATAATTATCACCAGCACTCGATCATAACAGTCATGAGTTAGTCTTAAAAAACCTGAGTCTTAAAACAGTTTTAAAACCCTTAAAGTCCATAGATTCTAGTCTCACTGAACTTATCTTCTCCACAAAGCACATAATATGTAAAGGACTATCTATAGTTACTTAAGAAACCATTTTATTTCATTTTTTAATTTATTATAGAAGTATGTAATAGGTCTATAGCTAATTCTTTCAACATGTGTATTTATGTCAATTTTAAGTTTCTAAGTTCAGGCAACATTGTTGAAGGACATATTCTGTGATGAGTCCGTAACTGAGTAAAAACAATGCAGTGAGAAATGCAGTCAAACTCTTTTGGGAAGCAGCTAGGTCCCTGGATATTCCTTCAAAGCTTTGAAAGCCTATGTTTTGGGGATAC
>NW_009953726.1:3404335-3405943 GCF_000747805.2 Chaetura pelagica
ATCTAGTTACTAGTCTGCTTTTCCTAGGATGAGAAGGCACCAGCTGCTCCCTGCCTGCCCTCGCGCGGCTCTCTGCCTCACCGCCTGCCCTCGCGCCTGTCACGTGTCTCCCCTCCGCAGGCCGCTGCCGCTCTCTCTCCTGCGCTGCCGCGTGCTCAGACGAGGCTGCCACATGGCCGCTTTTCAAACCTTGCCGCCGTTCACAGCCACACCCCCTGCCACGTCAGCCTTCCTCTCCCTCGCAGGCTTCCCGCTCAGACTCGGGTCTCCTGGCTCTGCCCCGGCTTCACCGTCTCTGGGAAGCCCGGCTCCCTCTCAAATCCTCAGTAAATTTAAAGGAACAGCTCTCACCGCTGCCGGTGCTGCTGCCGCTCTCTCTTCTGCGCTGCCGCGCGCCCCCTGATATTGAAGAAGAACCACCCAAATTATAAAAAGTGTGGGAATTATTGCACAGGAATCTTTCCCTTGGCTTCAGTGGGCACCTGGTAAAGCCTTGGAGGGCAACTGGGGATAATCTAAATTAGGTGTAAGGGAAAAAATATTCACAAACTGTGCCCCTGGGACTAGAGTTGTGCTGTTACTCTAACAAAGTGCATGGTAGGAAAGTCACCCACTACTTGCACATGTCACCTTCCTATCAGCTGGAATACTTAAGATTTGCTATGGCAAAGAGACAACCTCATCTCTAGGTTACCTGAGGTGCAAAGCATTACATTACAAAATCATCCCAATGTCATTCCATGAGCTTGTCTGTGTTACCCCCATGGAGTAACACCCATGGATCTCCACCTCAGTTTAGCATTAGCCAGGTCAGCTCTGTAGCTGCTTCTCTTCTGACTCTGCCACACACCTTATCATAGAGTCATAGAAGGTGTGGGCGTTGGAAGGGACCTTTAAAGGTACTTTCTAAATGTTTTTAAAACCTTTTTAACTAGGTCAGGCTGCTCAGAGCCTGGTCAAGCATTCTGGAGGGTTGTATGACTCAGGTGATGGGGAAAAAAAACCCAGAGACTTGGTGCTTCAAACTTCTTGCCTGAACCCATTTCCCTCTACAAGCTGAGCTAAGAATCCCTACAAAGAAGGAAGTATGAGCTCTTGGGAACTGGAGTAAAGTTATTACCCTGATCTCCCACTCTTTTTCTTGATGGCAGAAATAATTAATTGATGTCTTCATGAAATGAATGTTGCTATTAATGAACAATGTGATTGCTGCAAAAAATGAGCTGCATGCAGCTCTGGCCCTTGATCCTGTAGGCAGTTATAAATTGCTTATCTTTACTCTCCTGAGAATTAACTTCAGTAGAAATGTGTGCTAGGGAAGTTGACCACACTCATGGTTTGAGGGTCCAAACAGTTAGGATCTGATGATGACCACAAATCTGTGCTTTCTGGTGAATTTCATAGCCTGAGTATAATAGAAGCATTGTCTTCCTGTGCTTTTTGTGCTGTATTTTTATGTCTGCTCAGTGTCGTGAGGGTCTTTAAAGTATCTGATGAATTAGGCAGTGGAGTTAAAGAATCTGGCCAGTGTATTTTTACTCCACAGTGTTTGGTACATGCTCACAGGGGGACTGCAGGAAAGCTGGGGAGGGGCTTTTGACAAGGGCT
>NW_009953726.1:3406073-3411099 GCF_000747805.2 Chaetura pelagica
TGGAGGGAAAGGACAAGAGGTAATGGATTAAAATTAGAAGAGGGGAGATGTAGATCAGACATTAGGAGGAAATTCTTCACTGTGAGGGCGGTGAGACCCTGGCCCAGGTTGCCCAGAGAAGCTGTGGCTGCCCCATCCCTGGCAGTGTTGAAGGGCAGGGTGGATGGGGCTTGGAGCAACCTGGGCTGGTGGGAGGTGTCCCTGCCCATGCAGGGGACGGCAGGTCTGTGTGTGCAGAGCCCAGATACCCTGCAGTAGGAAGAAGAATATTTCAGTTTGTTTTGCTTCACTGAGGGCTCAGCAGAATCAAATGCCTAGTCTGGTAGTGCCAGCATCAGAAAAGCAACATTTCAGGCAAGGATAAGGAAGGAACCAGTTAGGCAGCACAGAGAACTCAGATGCCTTCAGATCATCTAAATCTAGGGAAATAAGCCTTTAGACAGTTAAGTGGCTGAAGTAATTTCAGAGCTATTAATTATTATATTTAAGTGCGTGTCAAGAATAGTGAAGCTCAAATCACCCTCAGTTCCCAAAATAGCCATACTGGGTTAGACAGAACCTTGGTCCTGTCAGGATCCTGTCTTCTGCAGTGATCCATCGTGCTGCTTGGAGAAGTAATCTAAGAACAGTCACATGTGAAATGACTCCTCTTTAATCACCTTGACAAATGAAGTGTCAGGAACTTCTCTGGCTGGAGATGGTGTCTGTATTTAATAGCTTTCAGTGGGATTTTATGCTGTGCTGGATCTTCAGTACAGTATCACTGAATATATATCTCCTATCACTGCTTCTTTCAGCTCACATACATTTCTCCTCCATAGGAACCTGTAACGTAAAATTAATAAGCACAATAATTTTCTTTGGTTTTAATTCAGCTGTTTCAAAAGTTTGTTGACATAGAATCATAGAATAGATCATCTTGCAGTTCTTGAGTTATGAGAAACAGTGAATAACTCTTGTCTTATAATCTCCAAGACAGGTGTGTGGCACCTTTATTGTGTGTCTCTTGAGTTGTCTCTTTTCCAGGCTGAAGAATCCTAGGTACAAAACCAGTTGGAAAATCATCCTAAATGACAGTTAAACAGTTGGAAAATGATCCTAAATGACAGTTACCCATGTTTTACTGACAAAACAGACCAATGATCCCAGTTAATTTGCAGGAGGTCTGCTGCCAGGCTGGAATTAAGCTGCAACTTCCCTCTGGTGGAGGGATAGAGTGAATGCTGATCATAACTGCAGGTGACAATGATGGTAAGAGTGGGAGCACCCTCTGCAGGGCAGCACCACAATCCAGGATGACCTGAGCAAGTGGAAGTAGTAATTTGGGGGGCAAAAAGTAGTAGTAGTAGTAATGAAAAGCAGTTTTTATAAAGAAGCAGCTACCCTGGCAAGGGTTCTGATGTGTGTTTTCTACTCAGTTGTGGCAGGACACTGCTAGAATATGGTGTCTGGTGTTGAGCACCTCAGCTAAAGGAGGATGTAGATTATTTTCAGATCAAAGAGGAGCTCAGTAAAGGTGATCAGGCAAAAGAAAAGAAAAGAAAGGTTGAAGAAACGTGCAGCTTTTTCATTTAAAATAGGTAAATCTAAGAGGGGACATGGTAATAACTACAAAACAAACAAAAATTGGTAACTTTTCTCCATGTCCACTTGGTGAAGCAAAGAACAGGGAACAGAATAGATTTAACTTAAGAAAAAAGGCATCGACAACACAGACAGTAAAACCCTGGAGTCAGTTCCCTGAGACATTGGAATCTCTACCCACTGGGGTTTTTAAGGACAAATCAAACATCTGTTGTGGGTACTTAGGTCTCTAATTGATTCTGCAGAGAGATGGACTAAGATGACCTGTTGGGATCACTTCCAGCATTATTTTCTCTGTTGGTTTTTTTGGGGGGGTTTTGTTGTGTTTTTTTTTCCCTCCCCTCTGGATATGTTGAATTTTTAATACATTAAAGGCTGCATAAATCATTGATTAATATTTAGTTTCATTTAAGAATGACATCAAAACTGCAATGGAAAATCTGCTTTAAAAAGAACAAGAATTAAACACAAGAGAGAAGAGAAACCCTGGAAGAGAGAAACCCAAGAGGAGTATATACAATATGAAGAACTGAGAAGAGTATATTTAGGTAAGTATTAAGTAGTTCCTATACACAGTGGGGCTTTCCCTTGCTGTTTTCTAAGCCAATGTGCCATGGCACTTTGTCTGCTCAGGTGAATTATGAAACAAATATAAGCAGAGCTCTTTGCAACAACTGGAATCTACAGACAAAACACAAATTTAAAGCTTTTTTTTTTAAATTTATTTTTATTGCCAGGCTAATTAAACAGATAATTTCCTGATAAAACCTAGGTTTATTTATGACAGCTTAACTCTAATGTTCAGCCATGACACTGTCTAAAAAGCCTTTCTCTGTTTTGTGGAAAGGAAAAAGAAAGAGTTATGAGTCAAAAGAGCCACTCAACAGTCAGTCAACTGGGAGGCTCAAGGAGGACAGGGTAACAGCTTCAATCTTAGCTGTACTGCTTCTGCAAAGCTTCCACCAGCAGTTTTATTTCCTCCCAGTGAAGTACAGGCACCCATGGAGACTGGGACAGGGTAGATGGGCCTGTGTTTTCCAGCAATGTATAAAAGTCCTGGCTACAAAGACAGTTTTTCCCAATATTGTTCCTTTTGCTGCTGTTCTATTGAATCCTTAAACCTGTGCAGTCTCCCTGTACCTGATCACATCATTGCTGTTCTACTTTTGGGTCACCAGCCTTCTAATATTTTTCCAGCTGGGGACAATTTAATTTTGAACAGGAGAACTGGGTAGTTACTGAAAGACTCTGCACTTTCCTGCAGAGCTGCAGGTCTGGTGGCCAGGAGAGCTGGGGGAAAACAAGAGAAACAAACCAAGTTTCTTCAAGTTTTGTGAGCTTTGTTTGAGTTTTGTTTTGGTTTTTCTTTTCCTTTTTAAGAGAAAGAAATTCTACTCTGTGTCATTACAGGAATTTCTGGAGAATAAGCAGGAAATCCTGGATGCAGTGACAGCTCTAACAACAAATACTCAACAAGAGGAGAAGTTTGGTGGTATTTTGCAGCAGGCTACAAAACAAGCTGGAGGGACTGGATGCTCTGCTTGTTAGAAAATCTAGACTGGCTGATGCCTGTAAGATAAATCAAACTTTTCCTTCGCCAATCATTTTTTTTTCCCCTTATTTTTTTTTAATCTCAGAATATGTTAATTCTTAATTTGTGATGAAACACAAGCAGTGCAGCTGTGTTACATCATCCTGCTGCAGATTGAGACCTGCTGGTACATTTACTAGAAGAACTGGGCATAGCTTGTGACACAGCCTGGATGTGACCACCTTTAATTTCCACTTTCTAAAGGGCTGTGATAACAACAGGGAGGGGGCTGTAAAACAGTCTGAGCATCACCTATCTTTCCAGAACTTCTGTGTTTGCTTTGCCACAAAGGCAAACATTGCTCACATGCCCATGGTGCAGGTACTGATGTATTAAAAATCCCCAACTAATACAGCCCCCACCAGCTCCTGCAGATTGTGGCTGCAGGGTGATCACTGTGGGACTAAATGATTAATTAATGTTTATCTTCTCTGGAATTTTACCTGTAGGCAATTTGTACTGCTGATTGGCTTTAAATGAACAATAGTCTACACTGCTCTCTCGTGGGGGAATGCTGATGCACAGGGTCCTGGGTACATACAAGCCAAGTCACTTGCTTCAGGTCCTCATTTTAATTCTAATTCTATAGGTTTCTGCTTTATTTGTTGCTCTGTAGAGATCTCATTTGTACTGAGTCACAGGTTGGGTCAGTGTATGACCATTGTCTTGTCACAGAATGTGTTTTTATACATATTAAAGCTGAAAGGCCTACAGGCTGCTTCCAAATCTTTGGGTCTGGGGAGTGTGACAGGAAGCCAGAGAGAGGAATGATGCATTTATAGAGGAAGGGAATGTCCCTAGAGGAAGTCAGACAGAAAGGGGAAGGCTGCTGAACATACAGCAGAAAAGAATTCTTCTTCATCTGAAGGGCGGTGCCAGCATTATTCTCTGTGTGAAATGTGCAGGGCAGGTTTCTTCACAAGGAGCCTCCACAAAACCATTGCTTGGTCATTCCAAACTGCATGTGTTTGTCCAGCTGCATCTCCCTAACTCTAATGCCTAAGCTGGCATTATTTATTCTTTTCTTTGTTAATGCTCGTGAGAGGTGCTGATAAAAAAAGAGCTTATTCATTTGTATTTTACATTCCAGGTTTTGCTGAAGGCTAAAGCACTGGAGCCTGGCACAAAGGTCAGTGTCTGGTTCTGCTGTGGTGCTTTCCTGCCAGCTCTGCTTGTGAGAGTCCCTGCAGCCTTCAAAATTAACACCTGATTCTCCAGACCCATCAGAAGAGGTACTCCTCACTACTACTACTGTGACCTGGGAGCTGTTACGTTTCTTTTTCAAAACTACAAATAGGGCAGCTTTTAAACCCGCTGCAGATCCCTACATTGAACTGCACATCATGAACTGTCAGTGTTGGAAGGTACATCTAGAGATCATCCAGTCCAACCCCCCTGCTAGAGCAGGATCCCCTGGAACACATCATTAGGGCCTGGATCCAGGCAGGTCTTGAATATCTCCAGACAATGGGAATCTATAACCTCCCTGGGCAGCCTGTCCTAGGGCTCTGTCACCCTCATAGCAAAGAAGTTCATTCTCATAATTCAGTGGAACTTCCCAAGTTCCAGCTTGTGCCCATTGCCCCTTGTCCTGTCACTGGGAACTTCTGAACAGTCTGGCTCCATCCTCCCTGCACCCACTCTTTAGATACTTAGTTATTAATAAGGTCTCCCCTCAGCCTTCTCCAGGCTAGAGTCCCAGCTCTCTCAGCCTTCCCAGTCATCTTTGTTGCCTTCCCCTGGACTCTCTCCAGCAGTTCCCTGTCTCTCCTGAACTGGGGAACCCCGAACTGGACCCAGATTCCAGATGTGGCCTCATGAGGGCAGAGCAGAGGGAGAGAATGACCTCTC
>NW_009953727.1:0-1555 GCF_000747805.2 Chaetura pelagica
AGGAGGAGGTGGGTGATTTTGGGGACCCTCCCCCCCATCCAAGTGTCACCCAACTGCCCCCTCCGCTGGGCTACAAGCTGGAATCATGTCACATGGGGGCCACAATTCCAGGTAATTCCAGGATGGACAGCAGGGAGGAGGGGAAGGTGCCTCAGAGGACACACAGGTCCAAGCTGGGCACAGACCCCCCCCCGCCCAGGGGGCTCAGGACCCTCTGGTCCCCCCAGCCCTACCTTCCTGGCGAGGGAACGCAGCTTCCCTGCGGAATTCCCTCGGGATCCTTCACCAGGCAATGGCAGCAGCAGCAACATGCAAGAGCTTCGCTTCCTCCTCCTTCCTCCGGGATGAGCAATTCCTATTTTTGTTGGGGTTTTTTTGGGGGGAGTTGGTTTGGGTGTTTTTTTTGGGGGGGATTGACACAAGCCCAGGAGAGATCTCCAGGTGCTGAGGCTTTAGGTTTTATTTCTCTCCCGTCTGGATTTTGTGTTTGGTTTTTGCTTTTTAGAATTTATCCAAGGATCCCAGGGGGGGGGCGGGTTGGGAGCCGATGCCCCGCGGGGGGGGGGTTGGTTCCTCCCCGGATTTGGGGTCGTTCCTGGAGGGTTTGGGTTCATTCCTGGAGGATTTGGGTCACTCGGTGCCCTCCTCTTCTTCGGCCTCATCATCACCATCCACTGCCAGCGCTGCATACTTGCTGGCGTGGCTGAACTGGGGAGGGACACAGGTTGGGGGGTTGTTAGCAGGGGGAGAAAAAAAGCCCCCCAACCCCCCCTCCAAAACCTGGGATCTGGGGTAATTATCAGCAGGGCCAGAGTAGGATCCAGGGCCTGAGGCTGCAGCGCTACCCCTGGGATGTGCCTGTGCCCCACCCTGGGATGTGTTCCCTCCCTCCCCAGGGATGTGTGCGTCTCCCCTGTCTGGGGATGCGTGTCCCCTCACCCTGGGACATGTGTGTCCCCACAGGATGTGCATGTCCCCTCCTCTGGGACCTGTGTCCCCCCGCCCCAAGATGTGTATGTCTCCACCCTGGGATGTGTCCCCTCTCCAGGATGTGCATCATCCCCGAGGATGTGTGTGTGTCCCCCCACCCAGGATGTGTCCCCCCCTGGTGCTTACAGAGGGGGGGTTCTCGTCGAGTTTCTTTGGCTCAGGTGCAGGTCGTGCATCGTGATCCTTCCTGCTCTCCTTCCTGCAGGGACAGCTGCTGTCACCCTGGGGCCACTGTCACCCCCGGGCCACACAACCCCAGTGGCATTAGCCCAGGGCTGGGGGCTTGAGGGGCTGTGGCCCCACCCAGCCCTTGCTCCCACCCAGCTCCTGCTCCTGGAAGGTGTCACGTCCCACCTGGTGCTGGTGACACCCCCATCTCTGTGGAGCCCAGTGTCACCCACCTGTCTGGATCCCCCGGGGCTCGTCCCGAGCTCCCGCTCCGGCCCCCGGAGCCTCCATCTGGTTTGTTCTCATCTCCTGGGGGAAGGGAAAAGGACCCTGAGGTGTCACCCCCAGCCCAGGACCCACCACCAGCCAGCAGTGGGGGAAGCTGGGGGGTGTCCCC
>NW_009953727.1:18761-19263 GCF_000747805.2 Chaetura pelagica
GGTTGGCTGCTCCTCTTGGCCCAGGCGTTCTCCTTGGGGGGCGGTGCCGGCATCACCTTCAGGGGCTGCTTCTCCTCCCGGGCCTTGGGGGGCGACGGCGCCTCCTCCTCCCGGGACAGCGGCTCGTTCTCCAAGGACTTCTCGCTCTCCCTCCTCCTCGTGGCTGCAGAGGGGGCACAGACCGAGGTGGGTGGGGGTGTCAAAGGACCAGCCGGGCCCAACGTGGGGCCACCCAGCTCCACACTTACTCCTGCCCGTGGGGCCGGTGCCCACGGAGGTGCCGGGGGGGCCTGGGGGCCCGGTCTGTGAGGACTCGCTTCCCGTCCGTGACCGCTCCTGGTTCTCCTCGCTGCGCCAGCTGGGATGCCTGGGGGGAGACAGAGGGGAAAGAGGGGGGACCCGGGAATGCGGAGGGAAGAGGATCAGCCCCAGTACTCAGAGCACCCCGAGGGGTGTCCCTAGCTCTGCTCTGCAGCAGAGCAGGTGCCATCATAGTGTGACC
>NW_009953727.1:20252-21376 GCF_000747805.2 Chaetura pelagica
AGGCTTCCTATGAGACCCTGGCCCTGCCCGGGAGCCCCTGGCCCTTCCCATGGGCCGGTGACTCCTCCCCATCCCAGCGATCCTTCACTGAATCCCAGAATCGTTCTGGTTGGAAAAGACCTTGAAGATGATGGAGTCCAACCACTCTACCAACCCCTGACCCAACTCTACCCAGTCCAAGTGCTCAAACCATGTCCCTCAGCACCATCTCCAGGGCTTGGAAACCCCTCCAGGGATGGGGACCCCACCCCTGCCCTGGGCAGCCTGGGCCAGGGCCTTATAACCCTTTCAAGGAAAGAATTGTTCCCAAGATCCAACCTCAACCTCCCCTGTGCTCCAGCCCCTTCCCCAGCTCCCATGTCCTTTCTCTGGACATGTTCCAGCCCCTCAAGGTCCTTCTTGTTGTGAGAGGCCCAAAACTGACCTCAGGATTTAAGGTGCAGCCTCCCCAGTGCCTGCACAGGGGACAGTCCCTGCCCTGGTCCTGATGGCCACCCCAGGGTGACACTACCCCTCCCAGGATGTCCCACCTCGGTCATAGTCCCTGCTCCGGTCATCGTAGCGGTCCCGGCCCCCGAAGCCACGGTCCATGTCCCTTCGTGGGCCGTCACGATACCGGTCATCGTAGCGATCCCGATACCCTGGCAGTGGGAGAAGAGGGATCCAGGATGTGGTGGGACCTGGTCCATGGTCCTTCCACAAAGTACCCAGCCGGGATCTCCCTGCACTCCTTCCCCAGTGGAGCAGAGAAGTCCCACTGCTGCTCCCACACTCATCCAGGTGGGAACGGGCCCCAGGCCAGCTGTGCCTGTGGCCCAGGGCTGATGGAGGGGGACAAAGGACAGTGGGATGTCCAGGTCATGGGGAGTTTTGAGGGAAGCAAGGGAATAGGGGTGGAATTATGCATGTGGAAAGATGGGGCAGGACCTGGGATACAGACACTGGGAAATGAACCACCGAGTCTGGCAGGAAGCAGAGGGAACCGCAGCCTGAGCCCTGGGATCTCGCTTGATTCCCTCAGGACGCCGGGGAAAGGGACACTGGGGACACTGGGGAGACCAGGGAAAGGGACATTGGGGACAGCAGGGCCCCCCTCGCTGCCACTCACGGTCCCCAAAGGCGTC
>NW_009953727.1:21404-29088 GCF_000747805.2 Chaetura pelagica
AGTCGCGGTACCGGTCCCGGTCCCGCCCGAAGCAGCGGTCGTCCCGGTCTGGGGGGCAGGGAATAGCCCCCGGGGGGAACAGAGAGAGACAAGAGTCATGGATGGTTCTTGTTGGAAGTGAACTTGAGGATCATGGAGCCCACCCATCAACCCAGCCCTGCCAAGGCCACCACTGCCCCACGTCCCTCAGCACCATCTCCAGGGCTTGGAAACCCCTCCAGGGATGGGGACTCTGGGCAGCCTGGGCCAGGGCCTGGCACCCCTTGCCAGGAATTGTTCCCAAGATCCAACCTCAACCTCCCCTGGGCAACTCGAGGCCAGTTCCTCTGGTCCCATCACTTGTTCCTGGGGAGCAGAGCCCAACCCCCCTGGCTCCAACCTCCTCTCAAGCAGGTGCAGAGCCAGGTCTCCCCTCAGCCTCCTTTTCTCCAGGCTGGACACCCCCAGCTCCCTCATCTGCCCCTCACAACTTCTCCAGCCCCTCCTCCCTGTGCTCCAGAGCCCTCCCCAGCCCAAAGCTCCCTGCTCTACCTCAGCAGAAACTACAAGTGCTCTGAGAAGCCCACGTGTGAGTCAACGGGCATGACAGGAGCACAGGGCATGGCAGGACCCACCACAGCAGCCTGGAGAATGTGCCAGCATGGAATACAACCCTCCAGCTGGGATCAAAGCCCCTGCCCAGCCCACAGTGGGGCAGAGCTGTCTGGGTGGTGACAGGAGCCACCTGTCCCTCTGCAGCCACACCGGTCACCAAGGGGAACAGGGAGCCAGGAGACTCACCTTTATCCTGAGCTTGATCAGCAACATCCACCCGTATCCTTCTGTTCCCTAGGGACTAAAACCAACAGGAAATCACCCCCTGGCCTGGAGGGGGCAAGTGGAGCTGATCCCCAGTCCCTGAGCTGGCACCCAAGACAACCCAGTAGCCTTCAAAAGCCCTTAAAAAGCCTTTAAAAGCATTTTTTTCCCCCATTTAAGCCTTTCCCAAGCAAGAACACCCATCGCTCCACGTGAAGAGGCTTCTCAGGAAGGTGTGGGGGGGCAGGGGGGCTGCACCCCTCAGGAACACTCACCTCCTCATTGAGGCTCAAGGCCTGGAACAGGGAGTCGATGTCCTCAACCTCGGCGTAGCCGAAGCCTTTCAAGCGCTCGGGGTTGGTGGGTTCGCGCGGGAGGCGGACGGCACTGATCTGCGGGCGGGGGGGGGCTCGTTAGGGCCTCGCTAACGAGGCGAGGGAGGCTGCAGGAGAGCGGGCTGCTCCTCTGAGGCACCCCATGGATCCCCCCCCAAGGAGGAAGAGGAGGGAGGGTCACATCCCTCTCCCCCTCTTCCCACCCCAAGTGCCACCAATGTGGAGTTGGGGGGAATTTGGGACCGTGGGAGGTTCCTGGCTGAGGATCCTTGGGAGGTGAAGTGGGAACTGCTCGAAGGGCCAGGAGAGCCCTGCTGCTCCAGCCCCCCAGGATCAGGCTCCAGTCCCACCAAGACCAGGCTCCAGCCCCCCCAAATAAGGCTCCAGCTCCCCAGGATCAGGCTCCAGCCCTCCCCAAGAACAGGCTCCAGGCCCCCAGGATCAGGTTCCAGCTCCCCAGGATCAGGCTCCAGCCCACAGACCAGGCTCCAGTCCCCAGCAGGAGCTGTCCTGATGCATCCCAGAGGAAAAACCTGGCTGAAAACCACCATGGGGTCTGTTCCAGTAGTATCAGCACCCAGGACAGGTCTGGGGGCTGCTCACTGGTTCTCCTGGGACCTCTGTCAGCTCTTCCACATCAACCCAAAGCCCCCAGCATCACCCCCTGCCCCTCCCGTGGCACCAAACCCCTCCCAGATGAATTCTGCTCCCCAGACCACCCCTAGGAAGCAGCAGCAGCCGGAGCAGCTCGTTAGGTACTAGGAAAGGAAAGGCGCCAAATGCCTTTGGAGGAGCCCAGCACTGAAAGCAGCACCAGGAGGGGTGGGGAGGAAGGATCAGGGAGGCCTAGAGCCCCCCAGCTCTGGAGACAGGCTGGAAGAGCTGGGGATGCTCAGCCTAGAGAGAAGGCTCTGGGAGACCTGAAGTATCCCCAGATACCTCCAGAGACCTCCAGGAATGCTGCAGATGGACTTCAGACAAGGACATGGAGCGACAGGTCAAGAGGGAATGGTATTAAAATTCAAAAAGGTGGATTTGGATTGGATATTAGGATGCAATTCAAACAAGAATTTGAGGGTGGTGAGACCCTGGGAGAGGTTTCCTGGACAAGTTGTGGATGCTGGAAGTGTCCAGGGGCAGGTTGGATGGGGCTTGGAGCACCCTGGGCTGGTGGGAGGTGTCCCTGCCCATGCAGGGGGTGGGACTGGGTGGGTTTTAAGGTCCCTCCAACCCAAGCCAGTCTGGGATTGGCTTCACAAGTGTTGGGTGTGGAGAATTGGCCTCTGGGCTCCCTCCTCCTCCTCCCCCAGGCCTGGACTCTTGGAGGAGCCTCAGCAGGTCCCACGGGTGATGAAAACCAGCTGGAAAGCAAAGCCCAGGGGACCAGTGTGGCCCTTCCTGCTGCCATTCGCACACAGAGAATACTGGGCTCTGGCTACACTTCCAGGCTGATATTCCAGGTGGGAAGCAGCCATGGTCCCATCATCACCCTTCCCACCTCCCCCCTGAACCACCCCAGGGCTCCAACACGCTCCAAGGACAGTATCATTGTGGTGGCAGCTGCAGGTTACGCAGGAGAACCTCCAGCTCTTGCCCACATTTCCTGAGGCAGCTGCCTCTGGAAAACCCCTGGAGAGACCAGGAAACAGCTCAGGCCAAAGTAGAGCCCAACCCTAGAACCTCCAGGAGCTGGAGCAGGTGGCAGCCACCAAAAATGGGGGAAGAAATGGTTTATTTGAGAATTAAGTTTTCACCAAGTGGAGACTGGGGGTGGGGGGGGGACGTGACCTTCCCATGGATGTCACTACCCACCAACTCCTCCCCCTGGGGGGGGCTGGGTGGACTCCTGGCACAGGATCCACATCCCAGTCCCCTGGGATGCAGCCCACCCATCACTCTCCAAATGCTCCAAAGGGCTCCAGCTCCATCCCAAATGTGGCTGGAACACCAGGAACAGCCGTTGCCTTGGAGGAAAGAACTGGCCCAGAGCAGGGATCCGCCCCGGGATCTACCCCAACACTGGGTTGAGAGGAACCTCCTGAGGTTCCTCAAGGTCAAGGGCAGGTCCTGCAGCTGGGGAGGAACAAGCCCAGGGAGCAGCACAGGGTGGGAGGGACCTGCTGGAGAGCAGCTCTGGGGACAAGGACCTGGGGGTCCTGGTGGCCAACAGGGTGACCATGAGGCAGCAACGGGCCCTGGTGGCCAAGGAGGCCCATGGGCTCCTGGGGGGCATCAGGAAGAGTGTGGGCAGCAGGTCAGGGAGGTTCTCCTGCCCCTCTGCTCTGCCCTGGGGGGGCATCTATGGAGAACTGGGCCCAGGTCTGGGCTGCCCAGGTCAGGAAGGACAAGGAGCTGCTGGGGAGGGGACAGCAAAGAGCCAGGGAGATGGGGAGGGGGTAAGAACATCCCTGTGGTGAGGAAAGGCTGAGGGACCTGGGGCAGTTCAGCTGCAGAGGAGCAGACTGAGGGGGGGTCTCCTCAGGACCTTCAGAGGGGTCAGGAGGGTGGGACCAGGCTCTTCTCAGCAGTGCCCAGGGACAAGGGGCAGTGGGACAACCTGGAGCACGGGAGGTTCCAGCTGAGCATGAGCAGGAACCTGTTGCTGTGAGGGTGGCAGAGCCCTGGGCCAGGCTGCCCAGAGAGGTGGTGGATTCTCCTTCTCTGGAGCCATCCCAGCCCCACCTGGATTCTGTGGGTCCTGCTGGAGGTGACCCTGCTGTGCTGGGGGTGGCACTGGGTGACCCAGAGGTCCCTGCCAGCCTTCCCTGCTGTTACTCTGTCCTCAGGTTCCCTGTGTCACTCCAGACAGGCCCCATCCTGTCCCCAGTCCCACTGTCCCCAAGGTGCCTCCAGATGCTGCTCCTGTCCCCAGCAGGGTCAAACCCCAGGGCTGAGCTGGGCCCTGCTATGGGTACCAGGCCTGGCTCCCACCCCCAACTGGTTTGTATTGGTCCCTACTGGTTTTGATCCTGTAGTACGCTGGTTTGTACTGGTTTGCATTGGTCCTTTCCTGTTTTAACACCACTGCGCTGGTTTGTAGTGGTCTGTGCTGATCCACACCTGTTCTGATGCTGTAGCACACTGGTTTGTACTGGTCCCTACTAGTTTTGATGCTGCAGCACACTGGTCTTTATTGGTTTGTACTGGTCCCTACTGGTTTTGATGCTGTAGCACACTGGTCTGTACTGGGGTGGCCCTGGGTGACCTCCAGAGCTCCCTTCCAGCCCTGCTCCTCTGGGACACCCCCGGCTGTTGGGAGCTGCCCCTCCCACCCAGCTCGGCTGGCCTCTGAAGAAATCCTTGATGGAATCCTCGGTGACGTCGTAGGGCAGGTTTCCCACGAATGCCGTGTAGGGGGGGCACTTGGGCAGGCGGCTGCGGTCGATGTTGGGCTCCCGCGCGGCGCGGGGGGCGGTGGGCAGCAGGGAGCGGTCGATCGGGGGGGCCCGGTACACGTCGTCATCATTACTGTGCCAGGTGGTGGAAACTGCCAGGGGGAAAATCCAGCAAATCACACACAAACCCTTCCTGCTGCTCCTGGAACCCCCAAAATCCTCCCCTCCTGGCCGAGAGCCCCGGAGCAGCTGCAGGAACTGTGGCAGGAGGAGCCCCCCAGGGGGGTAGCACCGAAGCCTTCCCGGGATTAATCCCTGTGGGAATCGCAGCCCGGCTCCTGGGGAAACTCCATGGGCTCCAAATGGATGTTCCCAAAGGGGGACTCGGGTGCCAGGGCTGAGCTGGAGGTCACTGTGTTCACTGGGACACTCCCAGGATCCAGGGAAGACCCCCCACCCTCTAGTGATGCTGCGAAAAAGATCTGATTTTATAGAATAAATATTAAAACCCTTGTTTATTAACGTTCACAATCCATTTAGTAATACTATTCAATACTTCTAGAAATATTATATTTATTTTAAGCTCTTCATCCCATTTCTGTCCCCACGTGGGTGCAAACCTGCCCACCCTCTCTGTCCCCCTCAGGCTAATGAGCCCCCACTTCACTGTGGGGTCTTAAGTACCCCCCAAGAAAAGAGCCACCCAGGACATGTCACCATGTCCAGGAGCATCACTCCAGGTCAGGTCCCTGCTTGGGGACACATACACCCCCCAACGTGTCCCACCCAGTTTTCCCAGGGAGGGGAGCACTGCCCCGTGCCGGGGGTGGCTCCGGGGTGGCCGTACCGTCACCTTCCAGGTCATCTGTCTCGTCGGCCCAGCTGACAGGTTTGGGGATGTAGGTGGGGCCCCCTCCGCCGCCCCCGTCCTCAGCCAGGAAGTCCGTCAGGGTGAGGGTCTTCCCCTTCTTATTCTTCTTCTTGGCTACGGCTGTGGGGGGGGGGGGAGAGGAGTGAGTGAGGTGGGGAGGGGTCTGGGCACCCCATCCATCACCACCCCATCTGGGGTTATTCCCAACGGGATAACGGCCTCAAATCCAGCACAGGTGAGGAATGGGCTCAGGCTTCACATAGTGGGTGGGTCAGAAGCACCGCCCCCCCACCCAGAGCTGGCTATTTTGGGGGAGAAGCCCCCCCCGTGACCACCCAGCCCACCAGCATGAGCTGCAGCTTCCGGGACCCTCCCCGGAGCCAGTGACCAACCAGCTCTGGATCCTCGGGCTGCGAGTGGCCAGAGGGTGTTGATCTGTGGGGGTTTCACCATCTCCCGACACTCGCTGTGTCGCGACAGGCGGCGACACCCGAGGGGGCCGGGCCGCGCTCGGGAGGGCGGGGCAGGATGCAGTTGGCAGAATCCAGAAGGTTTTTTTTCCTTGCAGAAGGAATTGCTGCCCCCCCGCGGCACGGCCGGACCGAGCAAGGGGCTGGCAGGGCCTTCACCTCCTGAAACAGCCCCTGCACCCCAAAACCGGCCCCTTCAGCCCCAAAACCAACACCTTCAGCCCCAGACATGGCTCCTTCAGCCCCAAAACCCAACACTTTCAGCCCCATAAACCAACACCTTCACCCCCAAAAACCTGGCACCATCAGCCCAAGAACCCAGTCCCTTCACCCCCAAAAACCTGGCACCTTCACCCCAGACTAGGCCCCTTCAGCCCCAAAACCCAACAACACTTTCACCCACTTAAATGGCAACTTCCCCTCCAAAGAAGACACCCCATAAACCTGCACATTCAATCCCAAAACCAGTGCTTTCACCCCTAAAACTGCATCTTCACCCTCTAAAATTGCACATGCCCCAAAAAAGTTGTCTTCACCTCCTAGGCAGCACTTTTGCCCCCCAAAATGGCAACTTCCCCTCCCAAACTGGCACATTTTCCTCCAGAAAGAGCACCTTTGCCCCTAAAAGCAGCACATTTGCCCCCCCAAATTGGCATCTTCACCCCTAACACCTCCCTGGGCAGCATGGGGAGGGGAAACTCAGCCCCCCAGCACCCTGGGACCCCCCCTTTCCAGGGGCCCCACAGCCACCCCCCATCATGAGAAGGCCCCACTGGTGGCTGGAAATGAACAACCAGCTAATTAATTTGCTCCACAACATGCCTGGACCTTCATTAGGAAGAACTAACAAACCTCGGGAGCTGGGATGGTCCTGATTCCAGCTGTGGGTCGGGAACAGGGGGAACTGAGGGCTGAGGTGGAAGGTGGCTGCTTGTTACTGGCTCTTAATGAGCCCCCCCTCAGTCCTGAGGTGCCATGGACCCCCAGTGCCGGGCATGGGGCTCTCCCGTGGGAATTCCCACACCGACATCCAGGGAAGGACAACCTGCCCCTTCCCGCTGGGAAATGAGCAGCTCAGGGTGCAATCAAGAGCCCATGGGCAATGCTGGATCCCTGGCCTGCTTCCCACCCCTCCAGACCCTGTGTCTGGGGGTTCCCTGTCACCCCAGGGGCTCCCCAGGGAATGCTGGGCGCTTCCAGCCACGCTCTGGAAAAGCTGAGGGATGTGGAACAGAGGGGACATAGGCAGCAGCTCCGGGGTCACCCCTGTCCCTCAGTGTCTCCTCACGGTCACTGCAGCAGCCCCTGCTCTTCCTCCAGCATCTCCAAACACCTCCTGCTCCCATGGGAATCCCTTGGGACTGCAGGTCACTGGAAATGCTTCCCCTGGAGCCCAAACACTCTTTGAAGGGGGGAGAGGGTGGGATACCCTCCAGCTCTCCCCTGGGGCAGGGATAATGGTTCTGGACACCCCTGGGAGAGCTGCGGCACCTGGAAAACCTCCACTCCCCTGAGGCTGCCCGGCCTCGGGGGGTGACCCCTCTGTGGCCCCCCCGGATGCTGGGGACAGCAAAGCTGTTCTGCTCCATCCCAGGGCCCAGCTGGAGCTGCGTTTGTGGAGGAGAAACTCCTGGAAGGGTGACAGCAGCACCGGGAACAACCACAATGCCAGGGACGGGCACTGATCCCGAGGAAAGGGGCTCGGGCTGTGGGGGGAGGGGGCCTGTCTGTGTGTCCCCCCCACCAAATGACACCAGAGCCGCTCCCAAGGGTGACAGGTCCTGTCGGGATAACCCTGTCGGGATAACTACATCGCTCCCTCTGACATCACCTCGGGAGGGGGGAAACCCCCCACCCGGGCTAAGTCCCCCCCTT
>NW_009953727.1:31607-31934 GCF_000747805.2 Chaetura pelagica
CCCTCCATCCATCCATCCATCCACCCATCCATCCCTCCATCCATCCACCCATCCATCCATCCCTCCATCCACCCATCCATCCATCCACCCACCCACCCATCCATCCATCCATCCATCTCTCCCTCCATCCTTCCATCCCCCCACCCACCCATCCCCACCCCTCTCCCTCCAGGCTCTCCACTCCTCCCCCATGCCTCAGTTTCCCCTGGAGCAGCCTCCCCATTCCCCAAGGACACATGAAGACAGAACATCTGGAACTTCTCCCCAGGGGGAGCAGCCATTTTATTGTAGGTTATGGCCGCTCCTCGGTAGCTTTGGACACTCACC
>NW_009953727.1:31984-34027 GCF_000747805.2 Chaetura pelagica
TGTGGGTCTGCTCCTCCGGGGCATCCCGCGGGCTGGGGGGGAAAGGTGGGCTGAGGGACACCTGTGGTGCCCCTTCCCCACCCAACTCCTGAGTCCCCCCGCAAGGAGCCGAGAGCTAAGGGAGCTGGAACATCCCAGAGGATGTGCTGGGATGTCCCTGGGCCACCCGGGGCTCAGCCCTGCTGGATGCCACCGCTGTCCCCTCACCACCCCAAGACCCTCCTGAAGGATGGACCTGGGACATCCCATCCCCTGGGGCTCCTCCCTTCTGGGTGTCACTGCTGTCCCCTCGCTGTCCTCAGGGTCTCCCGAAGGATGGAGCCGGGACATCCCACCACTTGATGCTCACCCCTACCGGCTCCCACCTCACCCCCACAAGCCCACCCTGCACGATGGATCCGGGACATCCCCCCCCTACCTAAACTCCTCCCCCCCCTCCAGCAGCTGCCGGTAGGTCGCGATCTCGGCCTCCAGCTTGTCCTTGGCGTTGAGCAGGTCCTGGTGCTCCTGGAGCTGGCGCTGCAGCTCCGCCCGCGCCTGCCCCAGCTCCGCCTCCACCCGCAGCACCAGCCCGTGCAGCTGCTCCAGCTGCGCCCGGTACCGGTTCTCCACCTCCAGCAGGTTGTTCTCCAGCCCCGCCTTCTGCAGAACATCCCCCCGGGGTTCAGCTCCAGGCCGGGCAGCCCCGCAGGGCTGGATGTTGGGGTGTTCCGGGGTATTGGGGAGGTTTTGGGGGGACACCTGGTTGCGGAGGGACTCCAGGTCGATCTCCAGGGTCTGCACGGTGCGGCGCAGGTCCACCAGGGTGCTGCGGGCCGTGTCGATCTCCTTGCTGCTCTGCGTGATCTCGATGGTGCTCTCGGTGATCTGGGGGGCACACACACCTGGTTTGGGGGGTCAGCACCTTGGCCCAGCCCACCAGGGTCACCCCAACCCATGCAGAGGGTGGAACCACCCCAGGAAGAGCCAACCCCGAGGGCCAGGGTCCCATATGGGACAGGGGTCTCCTAGGAGTGTCCCTAGTGTTGGACCAAGACTCCCTTGGGAAATGTCCCCATTGAGGGGCTGGGGTCACCCTGGGATACTTTTCCCCTGGGGAGTGTCCCTGATGTGGGACCAGGAACCGAACCCCTTGGAGATGGTCTCCACTGTGGGATTAGGGTCTCCTACAGGTTGGGGTTCCCACCACAAAGGTCCCAAGGGTTGGAACAGGACCTGCTTAGGGAAGATCCCCACTGTGGGGCTGGGGTCACCCTGAGATAGTTTCCTCTTGGGAATGTCCATGATTTTGGACCCCTTGGAGAACATCCTCACTCCAGCCTCACTGTCCCCTGTGGGACAGGAGTCACCCTAAGAGTGTCCCTGATACTGGACCAGGATCCCATTGAATCAAATCCTCCTTGTGGGGAGCCTTTGGGGAACACAAAGGGGTTCCCTCTTGTGTCAGGACCCCCAGGTGACCACCCCAGGACATCCAGATGACCCCTCATGGAGCTGGGGGCTGCTTCTCACCCTTGGCTTGACGTCCCCGCAGGCAAGTCACCCCATGGAGGTGTGGGGACATGGACCCACCTGCCTCCCCCATTGCTTCTCCAGGTCCTCCAGGTTCTTCTGGGCCAGGGTGTCATACTGAGCCCTCAGCTCTGCCAGGATCTTGCCCAGATCCTGGGACTTGGGCGCGTCCACCTCCACCGTCAGCCCTGAGCTGGACACCTGGGCCTGCAGGCTCTGCACCTCCTGGGGGGCAGCAGGGCCGGGGTCACTGGGGGGTCCCCAGAGCCTGGCCCCCACTCCCTCCTACCCCTGGTGTTCCCCCGACCTCCTCGTGGTTCTTCCTCATGAAGATGAGCTCCTCCTTGAGGGCCTCCAGCTCCCCCTCCAGCTGCAGCCGCGCCATGTTGGTGTCATCGATCACCTTCCGCAGCCCCGAGATGTCGTTCTCCACCGCCAGGCGCATGGACAGCTCTGCCTCCCACCTGCCACCGCGCCCAGCGTGTCACCCCTGCCCCATCCCAGCCCTGGCCACATCCCCAGCCCGGTCCC
>NW_009953727.1:34969-36257 GCF_000747805.2 Chaetura pelagica
ACCCCTGTCCCCATCCCACCCCTGCCCCATCCCATCCCCAATCCTGTCCCCATCCCATCTCCATCCCTGTTCTCATCCCATCTCCATCCCTGCCCCCATCCCTGTCCTTGTCCCTGACCCCATCCCTGTCCCCACTCTTGTCCCTATCCCCATCTGTCTTCTTATCCCTGTCCCAACCCCATCCCATCCCTGTCCTTGTCCCCATCCTTATCCCCATTTATGCTCTTATTCCTGTCCCCTCCCTATTGCCATCCTCATCACTGTCCCTACTCCCATCATTCCTACCCTCGTACCCATTCCCCCTTCTGTCCCCATCCTTGTCCCTGTCCCCATCCCCATCCTGTTCCACTCACATTGCTACCCCTGTCCCCACACCCTTTCCCATCCTCATCCCTGGTCCCTGTTCCCCTTCCATTCCCAACCCTTTTTCCTATCTCTATCCCATTCCCATCCTTGTTTCCCTTCCCATCCTGATTCCTATTCCCATCATCTCCATTCCCATCCCATTCCCACCCCTATTCCCCATCCTTATTCCCACCCCATTCCCATCCCTATCCCCCATCTCCATTCCCTTGCCCATTCCCACCCCTACTCCCCATTCCTATTCCCACCCCTATTCGCCATTCTCACTCCCACCCCATTCATTTCCACACCATCCCCATTCCCATCCCTCTTCCTATGTCCATCCCCACCCTGTCCCCATTCCCAGTTCCCATCCCCATTCCCACCCCGTTCCCATTCCTCACTTCACACGGAAGTCATCGGCCGCCAGGCGCGCGTTGTCGATCTGCAGAACCATCCGGGCGTTCCCCACTGTGGCCTCCAGGATCTGCAGGGACATGAACACGGGTCACCGGGACACACGGACACATGGAAACACAGGCAAGGACACACAGACACAGGATGGACACGTGGGCACGTGTGGGACTTGATGATCTCTGAGGTCTTTTCCAACAAAGGTAATTCCATCGTGCATGGACACACGGACACGTGGACAGATGGACACAGGGACACATGAGCACATGGACACACGGACACACAGACATGTGGACACAGACACGTGGACACACGTGCAGACATGGACACAGAGGCACATTGGTCACACAGACGTGTGGGCACAGAGACACACGGACACACGACACCGTCACCAGGGCCCCCCCGCCCCCCCCGCTGTGTCACCACCCGCGTCACCAGCAGGTGCCACCTGGCGCCACCGCTCCCGCGGGGGGGGGGTGGGGGCCTCGCCCCGGAACAGCGGCGATAAACGGGTGGGGGGAGGCACCCGGGG
>NW_009953727.1:38031-38550 GCF_000747805.2 Chaetura pelagica
AGGGGGGGACATGGAGACGCTGGAGTGGCCCCGCCTGGCCGGGAAGGCGGGAATCCCGGGGGTCCCCGATGTGAGTGACCCATCCTGGGGGCACAGGAGGGGCCCCACCCTGGGGTACCCACCCTGGGATCCCTGTGGTATCTGACCCCAGGGGTCACAGGGGAGGGGTCCCACTCTGGGCTCCCACCCGGGGGTCCCCAAGGTGCGTGGCCCTGGGGCTGGGTGGGGATCCCACCTCGGTGTGCCCACCCTGGGGTCCCCGATGTCTGTCTGACGATCACAGGGGGTCCCACCTTGGGGTCATCACTCTGGGGTCCCTATGGCACCTGGCCAGGGTTACAGGGGTGGTCCCACCCGAGGGTCCCACATTGGTGTCCCCACCCTGAGGTCTCCCTGCTGTCTGGTCACTGGGGGGGTCTCACCCCGGGGTCCCTGCAGTGCCCACCCCCCTTCCCAGGTCCCATGTTTGGCCCCAGGTCCCCGAGGTGACTCACAGGGTCCCGGCGGTGCCTTCCCCCT
>NW_009953727.1:41054-42768 GCF_000747805.2 Chaetura pelagica
AAACCCGCCCCCCAGGCCCCCCCCGCCCCCCCCGGGCCGGTGCCAGTGCCTGCAGATCCCGGCAGCGAGATGGCCTCAGCCTCTCTGCTCCACCCCCAGTGTCCTCAGCTGCTCCTCACAACTTCTCCAGCCCCGTCTCATTGTGCTCCAGCCCCTTCTCCTTGTGCTGCAGACCCTTCCCCACCTCTGTGTCCCTTCTCTGGACACTCCAGCCCCATAATGTCCCTTTTCTGCCCCAGAACTGACCCCAGGATTCAAGGTGTCCCCTCACCAGTGCCCAGCACAGGGAACGGTCCCTACCCTGGTCCTGCTGGCCACACTAGTGCTGGTACAAGCCAGGATGCTGGTGGCCTCCTTGACCACCTGGGCACTCACTGTCTCATCTCCAGCCCCTCTGATCCAACCTGCCCAGGTTCTTTTCCCCCGGGCACTTCCCAGCTGCTCTGCCCCAAGCCTGGAGCGCTGGGGAGGTTGGTGGCCCTTCTGCAGACCCTTCCTACCCTCAGGCAGATCAACACTCCTGCCCAGCTTGGTGTCACCTGCAAACTGACTGAGGGTGCCCTTGATCCCCTCATCTAGATCATGGATGAAGATACTAAACAGAACTGTCCCCAACACTGAGCCCTGGGGACACCACTGGTGACTGGTGACTGGTCACCCACTGGACTGAACTCCATCCACCACAACTCTTTGGGCCCAGCCACCATCAGTGTTTGACCCTGTGCAGAGTCCACCTGTCCATGCCATGATGCACCAGAAGAAAGCTGTGGGAGGTGGTCTCCAAAGTTTGACTAAAGTCCAACATCCACAGCCTGTCCCTCATCCACTGAGTGGGTCACTTTGTCATAGTCACTGGTTGGTCAAGCAGGACCTGCCCTTCATGAACCCATCCTGGCTGAGCCTGACCCCTGGTTGTCCTGCACGTGCTGCATGATGGGTCTAAAGATGATCTGTTCCATAACCTTCTCAGACACCAAGGTCAGACCAGCCTGGAGTTCTCCAGATTCTCCTTCCAGGACCTTCTTGTAGGTGGGGTCACATCTGCCAACCTCCAGTCAATGGGACCTTCCAGTCAGCCAGGACCGCTGGTAAATGGTGGGGACTGGCTGGGGGAGCCACTTCCAGCAGCTCCTCCAGTCCCCTTGGCTGGGTCCCCTCTGGCCCCAGAGACGTGTGTGTCTAAGTGGTGCAGCAGAAACACAAAAAATGGTTTAATTTTTGAGGGGATTTGCCCCATTTTGAGGGCAGGGTTTGGGCAGGAGGTCACAGAGAGCAGGGGCTGGTGTGGGGCTTGGGGACATCAGCTTGGGGACACTGGCTTGGGGGTGTAGGTTGAGGATGTGGGGCTGAGGAAGAGTTTGGGGTCATGAGGCTGGAGACATGGACTGGGGACACCAGGAGGGGATGTGGGTTTGGGGATGTTGGATGGGGGCAGGGGGGCTGGGGACACTGGGTTGGGGACATGGGTTAAGGACAAAGGGTGGGTTTGGGGATGCTGGTTTGAGATGTAGGTTGGGGTAGAGGGGTAGGAGACATAGTCACAGAGAGGTGGGGGTTGGGAGGGAGCTCTGGAGATCATCAGTCCAACCCCCAGCACAGCAGGGTCACCTCCAGCAGGACCCACAGAATCCAGGTGGGGCTGGGATGGCTCCAGAGAAGGAGAATCCACCACCTCTCTGGGCAGCCTGGCCCAGGGCTCTGCACCCCTCACAGC
>NW_009953727.1:43032-44625 GCF_000747805.2 Chaetura pelagica
CCAGGGCAGAGCAGAGGGGCAGGAGAACCTCCCTGACCTGCTGCCCACACTCTTCCTGATGCCCCCCAGGAGCCCATGGGCCTCCTTGGCCACCAGGGCCCGTTGCTGCCTCATGGTCACCCTGTTGGCCACCAGGACCCCCAGGTCCTTGTCCCCAGAGCTGCTCTCCAGCAGGTCCCTCCCACCCTGTGCTGCTCCCTGGGCTTGTTCCTCCCCAGATGCAGGACCTGCCCTTGACCTTGAGCAACATCAGGAGGTTCCTTCCTGCCCAGCCTGTCCAGGTCACCCTGGTGGCAGCTCAGCCCTCTGGGTGTCACCACCCTCCCAGTTTCATGCCACCAGTGAACTTCACACTCAAGTGGTGATCAATGGCTCGATGTCCAGATGGAGACCAGTGATGAGTGGTGCTCCCCAAGGGCTGGCACTCAGACCACTGCTGTTCAACATCTCTGTCAGTGACATGGACAGTGGGACTGATGCACCCTCAGCAGGTTTGCTGATGACACCAAGTGTGTGTGAGGGGACAGGCTGGAGGACAGGGATCCATCCAGAGGGACCTGGACAGGCTGGAGAGGTGGGTCTGTGCCAACCTCATGGAGTTCAGCCAGGCCAAGTGCAAGGTCCTGCACCTGGGTTGGAGCAACCACAAGCACAGATACAGGTTGGGTGGAGAAAGGATGGAGAACAGTCCCAAGGAGAAGGAGCTGGGGTGGTGGTGGAGGAGGAGCTCCACATGGGCCAGCGCTGGAGCCCAGAAACCCACCCTGTGTCCTGGGCTGTGTCACCAGGAGTGTGACCAGCAGGGCCAGGGAGGGGATTGTCCCCTCTGCTCTGCTCTGCTGGGATCCGCTGGAGAACTGGGGCCGGTTCTGGAGCCCCCAGCACAGGGAGGACATGGAGCTGTTGGAGAGAGGCCAGAGGAGGCCCCGGAGATGCTGGGAGGGCTGGAGCAGCTCTGCTGCACCACTTGCCTCCACTTGGACATGGAGCCTTTGACCCCAACTTTCTGGCTGAGGCCACCCAGCCAATCACTTGTTCAAGTGGTCCATCTGTCAAATCCATGTCTTAACAGTTTGGAGAACAAACTTATCTGTTTTGAGGCTTCCTTGATTTCTTACTCTTTGGGATGATCCCATCTTGAGCTTGGAGGAAATGGGGCTGAAATATGAACCAACTCTCCTGGCCCACCCCAGCTTTCAGGGCCCCATCCCATTGGATTGGACAGAGCAGTTCCTTGGAGAGGTCAGTGTTGGCTCTTCTGAAGTCCAGGGTTGTGACCAAGCTACATGCTAGACATGGGCTTGGGGACATGAACTTGGGATTGTAGACTTGGGGACATGGGGCTGGGGAAGGGTTTGGGGTCATGGGACTTGGGACATGATCTGGGGACACCAGGTGGGGACACAGGCTTGGAGATGCAGGTTGAGGATGTGGGGTTGGGGACAAAGACTGGGGGACAGAGGCTGGGGACATGGGCTGGTGGCAGGAGTTGGGGAAGGGGTTTGGGACATCCCTTGGGGACATCCCTTGGGGACATGTCCTGGGCACTCGGAGGGTCCCCCCAGCTGGGTGAGGGGCTCAGGATGCCGATGG
>NW_009953727.1:44922-46168 GCF_000747805.2 Chaetura pelagica
CTGTCCTGCCGCCAACAACCTCCTCCTGCAACCTCCTCCTCCAACCTCCTCCTCCAACCAGCCAACCTCGTCGGGCCCGACAGCCCTGCCCCTCCTCCAGCTCCTCCAACCTCCTCCAACCTCTTCCGACCTCCTTCTAACCCTCTTGCCCGGCTTGCAACCACCTTCCCACCTTCTCCCACTCTTCTTGCTACCTTCTTGTCCACCTTCCAACCCTCCCGTCCACCTTCCAACCCCCTTTGCCCACCTTCCACCCCCTTGCCCACCTCTCAGCCCTCCTGCCCACCTCGCCATGTCCGTCACCATCACCAGGAAGACCCTGAGGAGCAGCTCAGCCGTGCCCGGCCGGTCCTTCAGCTCCCACTCCTACACGGCCGGTCCCGGGGTGAGGATGAGCGCGGCTCCAGCCTTCAGCACCGGGGGGAGCCGCTACGGGCTCGGGCTGTGCCGGGGACCCCCCGTCCTGCCCGCCCCCGGGGGGGGCATCACGGCCGTCAGCATCAACCAGAGCCTCCTGACACCCCTGAATCTGGAGATCGACCCCAGCATCCAGCAGGTGCGCAGGGAGGAGAAGGAGCAGATCAAGACGCTCAACAACAAGTTCGCCTCCTTCATCGACAAGGTGGGGCCAGAACCTGGGGGGGGAGGGTGGGGACACCCCCGGGGTCCTCCTGGACCCTTCAGCCACACCCTGCGCCACTTGGGGACATTGAGACCTCCCTGGGGACCTCCTGAGTCCCTTGGGGAGCTCCTGGACCCTTCAGACAGACACTGAGCCCCTTGGGGACATTGAGACCCCCTCGGGAACATTCTGGTCCCCATGGGGATGTTCAGGCCTCCTTGGGGACCTCGTGACCCACTTGGAGATGTCCAGATCCTCTTGAGGACACCTTAGCCCCTTTGGGCACATTTAGCCACCTGTGGGGGACATTTTTGCCCCGTGGGGACATCCAGGGGACACCCTGATCCCTCTGGGCACATTTGCCTCTCCCTGGGCACATCCAGACACCCCTGGGGACACCCTGATCCCTCTGGGCACATCTGCCCCTCCCTGGGCACATCCAGACACCCTCGGGGACACTCTGATCCCTCTGGGCACATCTGCCCCTCCCTGGAGACATGCAGACACCCCCCAGGAGGTGCAGCTGGCCGTGGGGACACCCATGTCCCCTCCCACTGCTGGGGACATGGCAGCTGAGCTGGCAGGGAGGGTGTGGTGCTGGGGCAGGAGCCGGGGGGGGAGGGG
>NW_009953727.1:47123-47750 GCF_000747805.2 Chaetura pelagica
TGTGGGGTGGGTGAGGGAGGGGGGGGGTGCTTGGTGGGGTGGGAGCCTCTGGTACTGCTGGGGTGGCTTTGTCCTGGGGGGAGGGTCCTGGTGGGTGGGTGCCTGTGTCCCCACATCCCTGTGTCCTCACCCTCCTGTCCCCATGTCCCCATATCCTGGTATCCACATGTCCCCATGGCCCTGCACCCCTGTGTCCCCACGGCCTCACATCCCTGTGTCCCTGCCAGGACCCTGCCCCTGTGTCCCCACATTCCCATGTCCCCACATCCCTGTCTCTCCATGTCCCCTTGTCCCCCCATCCCCAGCCCTGCCACATCCCTGTGTCCTCACCCTCCTGTCCCCATGTCCCCATATCCTGGTATCCACATGTCCCCATGGCCCTGCACCCCTGTGTCCCCACGGCCTCACATCCCTGTGTCCCTGCCAGGACCCTGCCCCTGTGTCCCCACATTCCCATGTCCCCACATCCCTGTCTCTCCATGTCCCCTTGTCCCCCCATCCCCAGCCCTGAGCCCCCTTCTCTCCCACAAGGTACGAAGAGGAGATCAACCACCGCACCGAGAAGGAGAATGAGTTTGTCCTGCTCAAGAAGGTGAGGGGGGGGCTGGGCAGCCCGGGGGAGGGGGT
>NW_009953727.1:48316-49236 GCF_000747805.2 Chaetura pelagica
GCCGCCGCAGCCCAGCCCGGGGCGTCCCCCCCGGCACGGGCACGGCCCGGCTCCTGCCTCCCTGACTTTGAGGTGCTGAGAGGAAAGGGGGGGGCTGGGGTGAGGACATCCCTGTCTCCGTGCTGAGACAGTTGGGGTTGTTCAGCCTGGAGAAGAGAGGGCTCTGGGGAGACCTTAGAGCACCTTCCAGTGCCTGAAGTACCTTCAGATGCCTCCAGCAGGTGCCTCCAGTGCCTGAAGGAGCTCCAGGAAAGTTGGGGAGGGACAAGGGATGAGGGGGAGCGGTTTGGAGCTGAAAAAGGAGAGATTTAGGTGATACCTGAGGAAAAAAAATGAAGGTGGGAAGACTGTGGGAGAGGTTTCCTGGAGAAGTTGTGAATGGTCAAAGTGTTCAAGGCCAGGCGGGATGGCACCTGGAGCACCTTGGACTGGTGGAAGGTGTCCCTGCCCATGGCAGGGGTGGGACAGGATGGGCTTGAAGGTCCCTCCAAGCCAAGCTGTGCCCTGGGTCTGTGTCCCCCCCTGCAGTACGAGGAGCTGAAGACGACGGCGGGGAAGCAGGGGGCCGACCTGCGCAGCACCCGCAGCGAGATCAGCGAGCTCAGCAGGCTGGTCCAGAGGATCCAGGCCGAGATCGAGGCGCTCAAGAACCAGGTCTGGGAACAGCCCTGGGGGCTGGACTGGGGAGAGGCTGCCCCTCCTCCCACTGCTGCACCCCCTGAGCCTCCCTGGCCACCCTGGGCCCCCACCCGTGGGAGGTCCATATTGGGGGAGGGATGGATGTCCTGGAGATGCAGGGGTGGGGGGTCACAGGTTGTTGGGGGGGGATGGCTGGAAGGGATGGTGGGATGTGGGGGATGTTGGGGCATGAGGTGGTGAGATGTGAGGGATGTGGGGAAGGGATGGTGGAGCATGTGGGA
>NW_009953727.1:49556-50036 GCF_000747805.2 Chaetura pelagica
ACCGCATATCCCATATCCCACGGCCACCCTGCATCCCATATCCTACACCCCATATCCCACGGGCCCCCTGCATCCCATATCCCACGCCCCATATCCCACATCCCATGGGCAGCCTGTCCCACATCCCATATCCTGCAGCCGGTATTCCCTGGGCAGCCTGTATCCTGCATCCCATGGGTGTTCCCAGCCCCACTCTGGGTACTCACAGCTCAAGGCTGTGGCCACGACCAGGAGGACCCCCCCATCCTTCTGCTCCCTCCCTGAACTAGGGCACCCCCCACCCCTCTATTTCTCCTGGCCTTGGGAATGTCCCCCAGCCCCCGTGCTCAGGGTGCCCCCCATTTCTGCAGGCTGGAGTCTGGGATGCAGAACCTGAGCATTCACACCAAGACAACAGGGTACTCGGGTAAGGTTGGGGGGGCGAGCAGGACCTCCCCCTTGGGTGCCACCCCCAGGTGCCACCACCCTCTCATGGCTGGT
>NW_009953727.1:50959-52766 GCF_000747805.2 Chaetura pelagica
CGCCGTGTCCCCCCCCGCGCTGGAGCCCAGCCCCTCCCTGCCCAGGACTCGCGCCATCGTCATCAAGAAGATCGAGACCCGCGATGGGAAACTTGTGTCCGAGTCCTCCGATGTCCTGGCCAGCTGAGCCCCCCTGGGGGGGGGTCTGGATCCCACCTGCAGTCAGATGGGACTCCCAGCACCCCCTTCCCCCCCGGCCTTGGCAACCTGAGCCAGTGCAGCCCCCCTACCCCCTGCTCCCTGCCCCCCGTATTGTCCCTCCCTCCATCCGTCCTGTCCCCATTGGAGCTGGGGGGGGGGGATGGGAGGGGTCTGCCCCCCTGCCCCCGGGGGCTCCCACCGGGTCAGCTGCTGGAATAAAGCTTTTGAACCCCAGAGCCTTGTGGTGCCAGGACCTCCCGTGGGCCTGGGGGCCCTGGGCAGTGTCCACCCTGGGGGACAGGGCCCATCCCAGGGTGCTGGGATCTGTCCCAGGCTGCCACGATCCACCTGGGATGCCAGGGTCCATTCAGGGGGCCAGGATCCCTCCCGTGGTGTCAGAGTCAGTTCTGGGGTGCCAGGACCTATCCTGGGTTTCCAGGGTCCATTTTGGGGTGTCAAGATGGGTTTGCCCCAGGGTTGCTGGGATCTGTCTTGGAGTGCCAGAGTCCACCTGGGAATGCTGGGATATCAGGTTCCATCCCAGGGTACCAGGATCCATTCCAGGTTGCCATGATCCTTCCTGTGGTGCCAGGGTCCACCTGGAGGTGCCAGGATCTGTCTGGGGTTCCAGGATCCACCCCAGACTGCCAGGAACCTTCCTGGGATCCTACATGCCAGGGTCCATCCCTGGGTGCCTGTGTCCATCTTGGGGTGCCAGGATCCCTCCCATGGTGGCCTGGTCCATCCCAGCCTTCAGTTCCAGGGGGGGCCATGGAATGGGTGGGTGAGGGGTCTTTGGGCTCCCCAGTCTCCCTGGGGGTTAATCAAGACCCTATTTGGGGCCAACTCTAACAAGCACACAGCTGGAACCCAAATCCTGCCCAAATCCAGCAGGATTTTCCCCCAAACTGAGGGTCCCTCTGGGGTCCAGGTGTCACTCCTATCACTCCTGCATGGCCTAGAGCTGCCCCAGGCCCGGATCAGCCCCTGGGATTCTCTGGGGTCTTGTAGGGGGGGGTTGAGCCCTGCGGTGCTGCCTGGAAGAGCTTTTTATCTCCAGCTGCCCCCAAAAGTGGGGCCAGAGAGACCCTGAGTCACACAGAGATCCTCTGGGTACCCACCCATATCCCCCCCCCCAGCCCTGGATCTGGACTGGTAGGGAGGGAAGCAGCCCAATTTGGGGGACCCGCCCCCCCCCAATTTGTGGGTTCCAGCCTCCCACTGAGATCCAGCCCTTGGACTGGGGAGGGATGATGTTTAATGGGATTTTCCACCCCAACCCCCTTGGAGGTGACCAGGGACCCGACCAGGGACATCAGAGCTGCTGGTGGCAGAGACACGGGGGGGGGGCACCCTGGCCTGGGGACTTTGCCCCTTGGTTAATCATTAATGGCCTCAGCTGGTTGGGGCTGGAGATGGATCCTGCTTCCATGGGGATGTGTTGGGGGGGATACCAGAGGGCTCTGGAATGGAGGTGGGGGGCTCAGCACCTTCCCAACACCGCTGGCACCTCTGGTCCCCCATTAGTGGAGGGGTCGGGGGGGGCTGAAATGTGGGCCTGAGGGGTGGCAGAGTGTTGGGGTACTGAAGGACTTGGAGGGCTGGGGGGAGGTGGGGGTGTCCCAGTGTATGGGGGGGCTGCAGGATTGGGGGGGGGGGGGGCCTT
>NW_009953727.1:53801-54223 GCF_000747805.2 Chaetura pelagica
GGGGACGGGCGGGGGGTCCGGGAGGCAGCGCTTTGCTGCGGGCAGGGGGCGGTGCCCCCCCGGGGTTCAGTGTCACCTCGTCCTCCTAGGACCGGGGACACCGCGAGGTTGCACCTCGAGGGTCCCTGGTGTCACCCAGCGGCATCCAGAGGGTCCTGGGGTGGGAGGAGGGGATTAAAACTACTCGTCACCTCCAAAAAAGGTGAGTGGGTGACCCCTTGGGTGGGGAAACTGAGGCACGGATGCAGGGATGCAGCGTCGGGACCCTCCAGGCAGAACCCGATCCCCGCTGGCAGGATTTGACCCTGGAAACCTCCCGGGGGGCGGAGGTGTCCGGGGGGCACCCCCCGAGACTGGAGCCCGCTGTGCCCCCCCAGGGCTGGGGGGCTGCCCTGGCAGGCTGAGGGCTGACTCAGGTCGCC
>NW_009953727.1:55057-56412 GCF_000747805.2 Chaetura pelagica
GGGAGGGGTGAGCTCATTTTGTGGAGGCTGGGGGGGGCTGGTTCCCCTTCCAGCCTGGCTCTGCCCTTTAGAGGGTGCTCTGCATTTACCGTCCCCAAGGACGGCGGGATGGGAGGCACGGGATGCAGGGATAGAGGGATGGAAGGAGGGATGGAAGGAGGGATGGAAGGAGGGATGGAAGGATCGAGAGAGGGGTGGAGGGAGGGATGGAAGGAGGGATGGAGGGGTGGATGCTGGGACATCCCATGGGGTGCAGCACCCACCTCCACCCCCATGGCATGTCCCAGAGGGCCTGAACCTGGGAGGTTTCCTGGGCTGTGTGGGTATGGCTGAGTCCCAACTGGGGTTTGGGATTTTCCCTCTTTGGCTTCCAAATCCACACTGGATCCTCTGCTGAGCCTGGGCTCCAACTTTGCTGAGGGGACAGCTGCTCTCCAATCCATGTTGCCACTTTCCTTCCCAAAATGCTCGTTTTCTCATTGCTTCCCATAAGAGCCAGAGAGTTCAACAGCCTCATTTCCCACCCCCCTCCCAGCTGATGGGACACGAGGGGACCTTGCCCTGGGGAAAACCCTCTCCATCCTCCTGCCAAATCCACAGGCATCTGGGGAAGCTTTTCCGAGGCTTCAAACCTGTTTTTCCTTCTGTTTTTCACTAAAAAACGAATGTCCCGGCCCTGACGCCCCTGCCGGGGTGTGTGTGTGGGGAAGGGTCCGGGGGAGATGCTCCCAAAGCTGCTGAAAGGAGCAATTCCCCCCCTTGGCCCCACCGTGGGTGTCTCAGCACGACCCTTTCCCCTCCAAATCCGCCCCGTTTTGGTGTCCCTCCCTGCCCTCCGGGTGGGTCAAGGATGCTCCGTGCTGGGTTTACTCCAACGTGGGAAGTACCGGGGGGGGAGGGGGGGAGCGGGGCCTGGCGGGTCATTATTCCCAGGGGATGGGTGGGACGGCTCAGGGCCCGCCCTGCTCGGGTTGCAGAGTTGCCGTGGGACCTCCCGTACCCCCCGGGGGTCAACCCTGCTCCTGTTGGGGGTAAATCCCCATCCCACATCCCTCGGAACTGGTCTGCATCTCCCCAGGGGCTCCCGGGGGGGCTGCTCTCCTTCCCGCTTCCAGTCCAAGGGGCTGCTCCTCCCAGCTACGTCCCGAATTATCCCTAATCATCATGTCATGGGAGACCGGGCTCTGTTTTCCCCTGGGAGTCAGGGCTGGGAACAACTTTCCCCTGCTGGGCTGATGTCCCGCGCTGGCAGGGACAGCGGTGACACCCAACCCAGGTCACTGAACAGCGTCACTGTCGTTAGAAGAATTATTGCTGTTATTACAGCCCTGGGGGGGGGGTCCGCAGCCCCGGGG
>NW_009953727.1:56519-59611 GCF_000747805.2 Chaetura pelagica
TGATCTCCGCGGACCCACCTTGTTATTGCTGCTCCGCTCCCAGCTCCCGGCCCTGCCTCCTGCTCCTTCCCGCGGGACACAGCGGGTTTTCTCGGTTGAACACGGGCCCGGGACAACTTTGGGGTGAAACTGGGTACATTTCAGCTCTCTGCTTTTGCTCAGCTTGCCTCTGGTTGAGGTTGAGGGTCGTGTCACCCTGGGGTGGCCAGTGGGACCAGGGCAGGGACTGTCCCCTGTGACTGGGGAGGCTGCACCTCCAATCCTGGGGTCAGTTTTGGGCCTCTCATGACAAGAAAGACTTTGAAGAGCTGGAGCACCAGGGAGAAGGGGCTGCAGGACCAGGAGAAGGGGCTGGAGAAGTTGTGAGGAGCAGCTGAGGGAGCTGGGGGTGTCCAGCCTGGAGCAAAGGAGCTGAGGGGAGACCTTCTGGCTCTGCAGCTGCTGAGAGGAGGTTGGAGCCAGGGGGGTTGGGCTCTGCTCCCCAGGAACAAGTGATGGGACCAGAGGAACCGGCCTCGAGTTGCCCAGGGGAGGTTGAAGTTGGATCTTGGGAACAGTTTCTCCCTGTCAAGGGTTGTCAGGCCCTGGCCCAGGCTGCCCAGGGTCCCCATCCCTGGAGGGGTTTCCAAGCCCTGGAGATGGTGCTGAGGGACGTGGGGCAGGGGTGGCCTTGGCAGGGCTGGGGGAACAGTTGGACTTGAAGATCTCAAAGGTCCTTTCCAACCAGAATGATTCTGGGCCAGCAGGGACCAAGCCTGTGGACCCCTGCCCCACAGCTGCCTCCCCACCGTGGGGGGGACCTGCCAACCTCTGGTGTCCCTGTGCCCACCTCTCCTGCCCTGGCCTTGTGGAGCCCTGAGCAAGACTTGGAAGCTCAGTAATGAAACACAGACGGATGTGTTGGTGGAGCTGCAAAACCTCCTGGGATCAGGTTTCACCCCTGGGCCAGGGGAAGGACCAGAGAAGATGGTTATTTATATCTTGCCATGGGAAGAGCCTTTCTTCTCCTTCCAGCCTCTCATTCCAGCCTGGCCCAGCAAAGCTCTTGGTGTGAATCTGGGGGTTTGTCCAATGTCCTCAGGGAGAGGAGAAACCCTTGGAGGGGGGACCTGTGTGTGGGTATTGCTGGGAGCAATGGGGGTCACTGGCTGAGGAGCTCTTGGACATGTGTGGTGGGGTGTCTGCGGCCTGAGAGATGGAGCCACATGGATTTAAACCCAGTGATGTTGAGACTGGATCTGGATTTCTGGTGCGGGGAAGGAGCCTGAGCTCAGATCTGCTCTTTAAGGAAAATTCATATCTCCTGTGTTTGGGAACTTGTAACCCCTGCTGTGGGCTACATCAGGGCTCCTGTGAGGAGAGGGAAATGCTGCTGGACCTGGACTGTCCCTCAGCCCACCGTGGGGGGGCAGGAGAGGAGGTGTCAGTGATTAAAGCAGGGTCAGGTTGTCTCAAGGTCTGTCCCTGCTCCCCACCCGTGGCTTTGAGGGAGAGGTCATCTCCACAGCGTGTTTCCCACCCTGGGATTCTCATCCCAAAGCTTTGCTGCTGCCTGGTCACTCCATCCTGGTGCTGGCCAGGTGATGGTGCCAGCGTTGGGTCTCCAGTAGCCACCACTGTCACCTGTGCTTTGCTCCTGGTGCATCCAGTCCCTGGAGCCCCCAAGATCCTCAGCCTTGGGCTGCAGGACAGATCTGGGAGGGAGCCCCAGTGCCCCAGCAAGGTTTTCTCACCCCACCGTGGTGGGGCAGGACCTCATGGGCGTAGCAGGGCGTTTTGCTGGCCCAGCAGCTCCTTGGGCAAGGAGCTGTGCCAGGAGCTGGGGTGGAGCCACCCTGGGAACCCCGGGCAGCTCCAACAGGTTCACTCGGTTTCTCTGCCCGTTGCGTAAGGTCGGGAGATGCAGCCGCCGCCTCCCGGCCAGGCCCGGGGTCCCGCTGCTTCCCTCCTCCCCACCACCACGTCCTCATCATGGGCTGGAAAACCAGGGATCCCAGAGCCCCAGGGATCCCAGAGGGGGTTGCAGGTGGGACTGGGCACACGGTGCCTGGTGCCAAAGGGGAGTGAGATTCCCTGTTCCCGGCAAACCCCCTCGAGCTGAAGGTCCTGCAGTTCAACCAGTGCCCATGAGGTTCAGAGTCATGGAATGGTTTGGATCATCTAATCCCACCCCCTGCATGGGCAGGGACACCTCCCACCAGCCCAGGCTGCTCCAAGCCCCATCCAACCTGCCCTTCAACACCCCTAGGGATGGGGCAGCCACAGCTTCCCTGGGCAACCTGGGCCAGGGTCTCACCACCCTCACAGGGAAGAATTATTTCCTAATGTCCAACCTAAATCCCCCCTTTCCAGTTAAAAGCCTCCAGGAGAATTCTTCCCTCCCTGCAGAGATGTCCCTATTTTGCATGAGAAGGAAAAGCCAGGGGGTTGGGCTGGGAGCTGAAGCTGCTTCCCCAAACCTGTCCCACGAGTGTCCCCAATAAAAGGGATAATTACAGAGCTGGCTTTTATTGCCACAGCTCCAGCTGCAGCTTGTGGTTTGAGGGGGGAAGTTTTATGGCTTTTTATTTTTTTTTAAGGGCGGGATAAGTGGGGATCCTCAGTTGGAAGGCACATTCAGACACCTCTGCTTATTAAAGTATAAATTAAAAGTTGTTAAGCAATTAAGTTGTACTTTTATTGAACAATGTGAGCTGGGTCAGAACAGGAGTGGCTTTGTCAAGTGCCACGTGCTCTGGAAGGGACCCTTGTGACTGGAGATGCTGCAAGGATCATCAGGGAATGTCCCAGCAGTTCCTGGAAGGTTTCCAGCCTAGAAGGATTGGGGACCTGCCCTTGGGGACAGGGGCAGAGCTTCTCAGCCTGGCAGTGGCACCTGGACTCTGTTGGAGGTGTGAAAGAGGGAGACATGGAGGTGTTCTGGTCTCTGCAAACCCCTCCAGGCTCAATGCATCTGTCAGAGTGTTGTGGTTTGGGCCCAACATGACAATAAAGAACCAGCCCCATGGCCGCTCACTCAGACCCCCCCTCACACACCCTGGGATGGGGAGGACAAAGCCCAACTAGAAGCTCCTGGGTCCAGACAAAGGACA
>NW_009953727.1:59690-65382 GCF_000747805.2 Chaetura pelagica
CTCCCCCCCAGCACAGGGGGATGGGGATGGGGTTGGGAGTCACTGCACAGGCTGGCAGTTCCTGCTGCTCCTTCCCCCTCAGGAAGAAGGATTCCTCACAGTCCTGCCCTGCTCCACACAGGTCCCTCCCTGGCAGATCCTCCCCCAGCCTCTCCTCCAGGAGCCCTTCCCACCAGGAGCTGCTCCAGCGCTGCCCGCAGAGCCCGGGGGCTTCGGGAACGGGCACCTCCCCTGGCCCGGGGGCTCCCACAGCTGCACCAGCCCAGCCCACTGGCCACAACATCCCAGCCCACTGGCCAAGTTCTCTCCTCCTGGCACCCCCAGGGAACGTTCCCCACGTTCCTCCACACATGCAGGGGCACAGCTGCCATCTCGCCATGGGCTGCAGGGAAACTTCTGCTCGGGCACCTTCTTCCCTTCCTTCCTCACCAACCCCCAGCCCCGTCTCCTTCCCCAGCCCAGCTCTTCTTCCCCCAGGTGTGTCTCTGCTCAGTGTTATAGCTGCTCTTTAGGATGTTAATGCAGAGGGGCACCTCTTGTCCCTGTCAGGGCTCCTGGGCTGGTTTGGAGCAGGGGGAGCTTCTCAGCTTCTTACTGGAGCCACCCCTGGGGTCCTTCCCCCACTATCAAAAACCCCACCAAACCAAACCAGAACACAGAGAGATAAAAAATGACTTGAAGACAATTTAAAAAGTGTTTCTAAGTCTTCCTTATTGACACAAGACTGATTTTACAACCAACCCTGCCAAAGACTAATGCTCCCTGGTTGTGAAACAGTTTTAGGCAGCCCCAGTGAAACCTCCTCTGAGCAGGAGCTTGAACCCGGGTGCATCTGAGGGTGTGATTGGGAAACCAGGTTTTTGTCGGAATTCAGTGAACCAAGCACCTGCCATCAGGCTCAAAATGAGTGATTTAGCTAAAATAAGGGTCTCCTTGGAGGGTGTGATGTGTCAAAGAATTTCTGGTGCTTTGTCATTGCTGTGAGAGGCTCAGAGAGGCTCATGATGAGTTGGCAGTTGCAGTGCAGAGAATTTGCTTTGGAATTGGGCTTCCAACACCAACAATAGCTTTGTTTTTTTTAGCTCTGGAGGGAGTGTTTTGAGGCAGGTCATGGTGGTGGCAAAGGGAGGAGGGCATCCATCCAAACCCTAAAACAATGAATACAATAAAAAAAAACAACACAAGACAAAGGGAGACCTCTCCACTCCCCTGACACCTGGCCAACTCCTTGAGCAGATAAAAAGGGGACCTCAGCCACTGCACCCACAAGACTTACCTCCTCTCACCTCCAAACCTCCTCCTGTGCCTTCTTTGCTCTTCTCTCTGCACTGGTTGACTCTTGGGGACCCATCACCATGTCTCGTCAGTCCTGTGGCTTGGGAAAGGGGTTCAGCTCCAGCTCCGTTTGCTTCGGAGGGAGGAACAAGGTTGCGCTCGGCTCTGTGTCCCGAGGAGGATGCAGGGGACCCGGCAACGCTGGTGGCTTCAGCAGCAGGAGCCTCTACTGCTTGGGAGGCAGTAAAAGCACCTCCGTGGGAGGGTTCGGCAGAGGTTTTGGGGTCGGTGGCTTCGGTGCTGGGGCAGGGTTTGGTGGTGGCTACGGTGGTGGGTTCGGCGGTGGCTTTGGCAGTGGTTTTGGTGGCTTTGGTGGAGGGTTTGATGGCGGGTTGGGAGGTCAAGGCTTTCCCCCTTGCCCACCGGGTGGCATCCGGGAAGTGACCATCAACCAGAGCCTGCTGACCCCACTCCACCTGGAGATTGACCCCGAGATCCAGAAGGTGCGAACACAAGAGCGGGAGGAGATGAAGCAGCTCAACGACAAATTTGCTTCCTTCATTGACAAGGTGAGAGGGGCTTCAGCTCAGGGCTGGGGGTGGAGGGTTGGTCTGACCCCATCTCCAGCTGCTTGCCACCCACCCAGCCCCCATGAACCCCTGCAGACAGGGAGATTGTGGCTGGAGAAGTGGCTTTCCCAAGGTTATGGAGAAACCTAGGAATAGGATTCCTGGTTCTTAAGGCCATGGTGGTGGTGCTAAGCTGTGGGACCATGTACCTACATGCAGACATCCTCAGATGAGTGTCTGCTCTGTCCATCCATGGGCTGAAGGGTGCTTTGGCCTGTTTTTAAGGAGAAGATGCCAAAGCAGAGAAGGTCACTGTTCTTCTGCTCTTTGGAGATTGGAGAGGGCAGGTGACCCACCTTTGCCCTGTCATCCTAGAGCTGTGGTCCTTGCCTGTCCAGTGGGACCCTGGAGTTAATCCTCACTGGAGATGAGAACAGACAGCAAGGTCAAACTCCTTAAATGGGGAAAAATGTGGAAAACCGAGGGAAAAAAAATCAGTAAGATGCTTTTGGGAAGAGTCTGACTCTTTTTCTACCCACCCCTGCGATCATTCAGGTCCGATTCCTAGAGCAGCAGAACCGAGTCCTGGAAACCAAGTGGAAACTCCTGCAGGAGCAGGGGGGCACAGGGACAGGGAGCAGGAACCTTGACCCCTTTTTTGAGACCTACATCAGCGGGCTGAGGAAGCAGCTGGACTCCCTGGGCAGCGAAAAGGTGCAGCTGCAAGCAGAGCTGAAGAGCTTCCAGGACATGGTGGAAGACTTCAAGACCAAGTACGTTGTCCTTGGTGTGGTCGTGGTTGGGCTGCCTGGTGGTGAAAAAATATAGAGATAAAAACTGACTTTGAACAGCCAGGAGGAATCAGAAGGATTGGCAGTAATTCACTTGTTTCAATGATTAGAAGATGTAACAGGTTTGAGGGAAGTTTTCATCAAGTGGGTTTTGGCACCAGGTGGGGATTTTCCAAGTATTTCTCAATATTTACATGTTTGCCTGAGTTATGCTCCTCACTGAAGCAGGATCCTCTGCTGTTTGTCTTCCTCACTCAAGGATCTGTGACATTATGATTTAATGAACTAATTAGATCTGTTGCTAAATGGATTTCATGGATTTCCTCCTGGGTTCCTTCCCATAATATCCTTCATGATTTGAAGCTTGGACAGATGATGTGGGGCAAAAAGTAAAAAAAAAGAAAAAAAGGAAGGATTCTTTTCCTGCTGTGGTTTATTAGATAAAATTGCCCAGCCTGAAATGCAAGAGCAAAGCCTGGAGAAATGTTTCCAGGGAAGGAGTTACAAAAAATGGTGGGAAAGCAAGTCTGGGACTCACCAGGATTAACCGTGATCTGCTGAGGTTGACTTTGTTTTGGAGTCAAATCCACCACTTAATGAATGCTCTGCAGCAATTACCTGCCCTGATAAGTGGTTGGAAATGGCCAGTGTTAAGGACCTGAAGGTCCTGGGGTCTCGTAGAAGGAGTCAGGGTGGCCACAGACACCAAGGCATGGGGAGGTGCCTCTGTGCAGGGTGGTGAGCAGGAAGGTGCAGTGCTGGTGCTTGTCCTCTTTTTGCTGCCCTCATTCCTCTGAGGCCAAGAGCTGCTGGTTGCCAGCAGCAGCTGGAGCCAAAACAATCATCCAGATCCCATCTACCTCCTTGTCACCAACAGGTATGAGGAGGAAATAAACAAAAGAACAGCTGCTGAGAACGACTTTGTGCTCCTGAAGAAGGTAAAGTACTTTTTTCTATGGTTATACAGAGGGGTCTTGGTGCAGGTGATGTTCTGCTGCATCAGCCGTGCTCCAGGGCCCTCACTGGAGGTGACATGGGGACATGGAGCCCCAAAGGTCTCGCAGTGAAACATCAGAGAAAGTGGCATGTGTCAGGCAGGTTTTCACCTCCCACCCCTCCTGCAGGATGTGGACGGAGTCTACATGACCAAGGTGGAGCTTCAGGCAAAATTAGATTCTCTGGCAGATGAGATCAACTTCCTGAGGTGCCTTTTCGAGGCGGTGAGTGGTCCAGCTGCTCCCTGGAGGGGGGTGGAGAAGGGCAAGGAGGTTACAGCAGGGCTAAAGCCAGATGTGTTGTGAATTGCAGGAGCTGGCTCAGATGCAGAAGACCGTTTCTGACACCTCTGTGGTTCTCTCCATGGACAACAACCGAAACCTGGACCTGGACAGCATCATTGCAGAGGTCAAAGCCCAGTACGAGGAGATCGCCAACAGGAGCCGGGTGGAGGCTGAGACTTGGTACCGAAACAAGGTGAGTGCTGCACACCCTGCCTGTGACCAGGGGTGGCTGTGGAGGGGCAGGTGCTCCTGGTGATGGCCCAGGCCATGCTGAGACTTGCATTGTTGCTGGTACTGATCCAGCCAGGCAAGTACTGATCCTGCCACATGCTCACCTTGACTTGCATGGGCTGGAGCCACTTGTGGTGGACCTGATGTGCTCCTCTCCCTTCTGCCTGCCAGTATGAAGAGCTGCAGGCCACTGCAGGCAAGCATGGGGACAGCCTCCGGGACACAAAGATCGAGATCTCTGAGCTCAACCGCATGATCCAGAGGATACGGGCTGAGATTGAGAATGTGAAGAAGCAGGTAGGGGCTGCGCTTCTGGGGAAAGGGGTGTGAGCTCTTGGCAATGTTCTTTGGAGCTTCCCCAAAAGCAAACAGCTCAGTAAGAGTCCCTGCAAGAGCTGGGCGGGTGGGGGGAGGATGGGAGGGGAACTCAAGCTGAGCTTGAGTGACTCTTCAGCCCTAACCATCTGCCCCTGCCCCACTCATCTTGCCCACTTCTTGTCCTCCAGTGTGAGACCCTGCAGAGCTCGATCGCAGACGCTGAGCAGCGCGGGGAGCTGGCCCTCAAGGATGCCAGGACCAAACTGACTGAGCTGGAGGATGCTCGGCAGAAAGCCAAGACTGACCTGGCCCGGCAGCTCCGCGAGTACCAGGAGCTGATGAACGTCAAGCTGGCCCTGGACATCGAGATCGCGACCTACAGGAAGCTGCTGGAGGGAGAGGAGTGCAGGTGGGTGACAGCAGGAGCTTGATTCCATCCTGCTAAACCAGTGGGAAGAACATGGCCCATGGAATCTCCTCTCCTAAAATATCCATGGTGTTGCCACTAGCTATGGACTAGGGGCCTATAACTGCTGCTATTTATGCCCATGGTCTGATGGACCAAGCCCAGCTTCCTGGAGCTGGACCAGTTCAGAGCTCTGGCTGGAGCTGATGCTCCCTCTTTTCCTTGCAGGATGTCTGGAGAGTGTCAGAGCGCTGTGAGCATCTGTAAGTAGTGTTCCCCCCTCCTGAAGGAGCATGGTGGGCTGGGCTTGATGCCCCAAAACTTGATGGTGACATCAGGGGTAACCTCATGGCTTCTGTTCTCCCCTGCAGCCGTGGTGGGAGGCGGCAACGGGCTGTGCCTGGGAGGAGGACTCGGGAGAGGCGGCTGCGGCACCGGCGGTGCCGGCTTCTGCTACAGCCTGGGAGGGGCTGGGTTTGGCTCTGGGGGGGGATTCGGCTCTGTGGGTGGAGGGGCTAACTCCGGCACCATTCTGAAGAAGACCACCAGCTCTACATCTACCAGCCGGAGGTTCTAGGGAAGCGAAGCTACTTCACCCCTCCCCGACACCCAGAGGAGAAAGGAAGCAAATGTTGTGACAGTCACCACCTGCCACCCCCTCCTTGCCAAGGTGGTAATTCCATGTTAAAGCTCCACCACCTTTAGGACTGCAGAGAAAAGTCCACCATGACAACGTCCACCAGCTTGTGACCGAGGGCCTCCACAGGGTTTGAGGCCAGCTTGCTGCCCTCAGTCCTCCCACGGTGCTGGGACTCAGCAGGA
>NW_009953727.1:66177-87664 GCF_000747805.2 Chaetura pelagica
GACTCAGCAGGAGGCAGGACCTGCCCATCCTTGGGAAAGCCCCAGCCACGGCTGGGATGAGGCTACAGAGCAGCATGGGCCACCAGAGAGGTGTCCCAGCAGGGACATGCAGAGGGTCACTCCACGTGCTGTGTCCTGGGAAGCCTGCAGGGACATTTGGCTCCTTTCAAGATCTCGTGCTGGATCCAGCTGTGGTGCAACTTTAATTGGTGCTGCTCATCAGCCAGGGCTGGAACTTCAAAACAAGAATTTCCTCATGGTGACTAGTCCCAGATGAAGACATTTCTTGCCCTGCTGCAGTTTGGTTTCTTGGTTGGTTTTTATTTTCTAAGCACAGTATCTGCAGTTTCACCCCCGGTCGTTAAAGCTGCTGTAAAATGTGCAGTTTTGCTCATGATTTTCCTGTTCCTTGTAACAATTGTGCTCGTTTGCTTCAGCCTTTCTCCTCTGGCATGTGGCATCCCCCAAATAAACACTTGAGGCAGTCACCTGGTGTGGTTTTCTCTCTGACCAAAGAGTTTCGTGTTGAAACAAGTCTCCCCTTTTGCTGGGACCTGGAAGTGTTCCCTGACTTTCTCCTACCTTTGAAGTTTGCATTTAAAGGCACCAAAGAATCACGTGGCCTCATCTCCTGCCCTTCTCACCCCTTGTCCTCCAAAAACGTGGGCACTTAGTTTGTCAGGAGGGTGAAGGGGGTCTGCAGGGAGGGGGGGTTAGGGTGACTGAATCGCTCTGGGTGATGGGATGACCTGGCCAAGTGTGACACACAGGGAGATCTGGAGTGGCATTGGTGGGAACGAGCCATTCCTGGCAGTGTGGGAGGAGGGACAGAGGCAGCTGGGTTGAACTGGGCTGTTCTCTGTCCTTCTGCAGGGTCTCCTGAGTTGAGCGAGGCAGTTGGCCCAGTTAGATCAGAGCAGACTTTCAGACTCAGTTTCTCTTCCATCAACTGGTTTATCTTTCCAAGCTCTTTGTTTGCTTGGCCAACTTGGGTTATTCCCCAGCTGCCCCCCCTCTGGCTGACCACTGCTCCCAGCACACCACTGGCCTCCAGCTGTGCTTCCCTGTCCTCCAAGGTGCTCCCACTGCTCTGGTGCCCACAGCTGGTGCAGTCACGACAAACCCATGGCTCAGCCCTCAGTGCTTTTGGAGCATCCTACAATGGCTGGTGTGGAAGTGGGAAGGGTGATCATCACCCCTCCAGCTAACTCAGAGCTAATTGCTCAGTGTTCATGATGCTGGAGCCAGCCCTGCAGCTTTTACTGTTGCTGGACCAGCTAGGGATCCATGAGTTGCTTTTAAGTCCTCTCCAAAAGGTGAGACCATAGGAAGAGCAAGATCTCAACCCTCTGTCAAGCCCTACCCCTCCACAGAAGTAGAATATTTTTGATGAGCTGTATATTTAGAGTAAAAAACTCCCAGTGAGGTTTGACCTTTTGCTCAGGAGACCTTGAATCACATCCCTGGTCAACCGCAGACTGGCTCTGCCACCCGGGTGAGTCATTCCATTTATCCCAGGCTCCAGTTCCCTGCTTGTAAATGCTGGAGACAGAAACGGAGCAGCCATTGGGGAATGTCAGGGCTGCCAGCAGAGGCATGTCCCTGCTGGGATGGGGAGAAGGTTTGGGCAATGGTTGGAGACTCCAGGGAGCTGTAAAGGGACCTGAGATGGTGCTGAGTGAAGAGACATCACCTTCCCTCAGCCACCCCAACCCAGCTGCCTCTGTGTAAACTTGCCTCCAGCAAGTAACTCCTGACAGCAGGGCAGGACCAGGAGACAAAAGGTGCACAGAGGCTGTAGCTAAAACAAACAAGACACCAAAAAGCCTTATGTTCCTGTGATTGCACCAGCAATTCTCCCGGGCTGGACCCAGAGGTGACATCATTTCTGCCTTTTGCTGGGGGAGTGAAAATATTTTACGTGGCCTGAAATAAGTTTAATTTAATTTTGTAATGATTTCGCCCATTTTGAAAGTCTTTTGTAAAGCACAGGGAAAACACAGATGTCAAGAGTTTGAAGGGAAGTGTGGGAATGGAAAGCTTTGCTTTTTCTCCTGGAATTCTCCCTTTCTGTGCTTGAAGACTTAAGTTCAGTGCACACTGAGTTGCTGCTAAAATGAGCATTTTCCTCCAAGGCTTGAGCAGCTTTTCCCATATTCCTGCCCCTTTATTTTCATGGAATCACAGAATAATTTGGGTTGGAAGGGATCTTTAAAGTAATTTTCCCTCATGAAGGTTTTGGGTCCCAGGATGTTGCTTGAGATTCCCAGGGCCTCAAGCTGCCTGTTGGGTTTGAAGCTGGTGGTGATGTTGATCTCTGAAGCTTGGGTTGATTTCCCAAACTTGGCTGGAGACGCAGCCGTGACTCAACTCCCGTGTTACCCAAACGCTGAGGTCTCCATGTGGTGCTGCTGGAGGCAGCTCCTCCCAGCAGGGCTGGGAACGGGAAACGTTCTGATCACGTTGTCCCGCCCACAGAAAAAGAAAAAAAACCCCAACAAAAAGCCCCCAGCAGCCCCCCAAAGGAAGAATTAACCACATATTTGGTAATGCAGAGCGAAGCAGGGGGCGGCACCATCGCATGCGTGTGGGTCTGTGCGCGTGGGTAGATGTGATGGTACCTCCAGCAGCTCCACACCCTGGGCACCCTCCTGAGCCTGGCGGGTGGCGGGTGCTGGTGGAATCTGTTTGGCTGATAAATCAGGAGCGTGTTTGCAACTGGGTCCGTGGAGCCGGCACCGCCAGGTCCTGCCAGCGATGATTTGCCTCCACTCCAGACGGGAAGGGTTGCTGGGATCTGGCTCTTGACTTTGCCCCAAGAAGGGATTGGGGGGTTGTCAAGTCTTTTGGCTCGTGGTTGCAGTGATATTTGAGGTTGTGCTTCTGGACGTTCCAGGCTGGGTCAGAATTTGTCCCACCTGTAGATGCCCCATCCCTGGGGGTGTTGAAGGGCAGAGTGGATGGGGCTTGGAGCAACCTGGACTGGTGGGAGGTGTCCCTGTCCATGCAGGAGGTTGGATCTAGATGGTCTTTAAGGTTCCTTCCAACCCAAACCAGTCTAGACTTCAATGATTCTGTGGTATATATTTTTACCCCACCTCCCCCCGATCTGCTTCCCCACATGATCCAGGACCCAGGATGGGGTTGAGGAGGGTGTGGGATCAGCAGGCCATGCAGGGACTGTCATGGTTTTCAGTGGAAATGCCAGTTTAGTGGCTTATTATGGCTGGGTCCTGAGGCATTTTTGGGAACCAGTGTCTGGGCGATGTTTTTAGAGACATTTAAACATCTGAAGACATCAGGAGTTGCTAGTGTGGATTTTCAAGAAGTGCTTAATTGCCTGTGTCCTCTGGGAACTTCTGAGAACCTTGTTAGACAGCTACCAGCACAGTTAGACACCTCAATAGTCATAAAGACATTTGAACTTCAGAATTTTTAAGAAGTGGAAAACTTATGAAAAAAAAGAATTTCTCAATTAAAAAACCCCCCAACAATTAAAACAAGGCAGCAGTTGTTATTTGATAAGCAAGACAAAAGTATGAATGCAAGATGGGTCATAGTCTTATTATTGCAAGTTTAGCTCCTGAGCTAATCCGTTCCCACTGTGACATCAAACCCAGAGCATTCTGACAATCGTAATCTCATGGAATGGTTTGGGTGGGAAGGGACCTTAAAGCTCAGCCAGTCCCAACCTCCCTGCTATGGAATGGGACACCTCTCACCAGACCAGGTTGCTCCAGGCCCCATCCAGGGGGGCAGAGCACAGCTGACAAGCTTCTGCTTTTCTAAAACCTGGTGACTGGCTCCAGATGAGCTTTGTGAGGACTGGGGACTGCACAGGTGCTCCCCAGGAGGACAGCTGTGCCTGTCTGCCAGAAGGTGTTTGCATGTTAATCCTGAAGGCAGGCAGCTGAAAAACATGCATTTCCTCAAGTAAGAGTTATCGTAGCCTCTGATCCCCACATTCCTGTGTCTTCATGAGCTCAGCTCTCCAGCATCCTCTCCCCAGCTAATTGCATTTAAATCGTTTCAGGGTTTGTTAGGTGGGCAGCAGGGTTTTACTGCCTCCTGCTCTCAGAGCTGTCCCACTGTCTGTCCGCTTGTCCCACCACAGCAGCTGGGTTCCTGATGTATTCTCTGGCTCTTCTTGTGGTCTTGAAGCCTTCAGAAAATCCCAAAGTGATTTCCCATCTGTGATATTAATGACATTTCTTCACTGGTGCTGAAATTGTCTTGGCACAAAGACTCCAGGTCTCCCTTTCACTGAGAGTCTGGTCCAACAATAAATGAATTTCCAGTGCCAACCATTGCTCCAGTGTCTCATTTCTGGTAGGGTTTGACTTATCAAAAAGACTCCAAGCCTCATCAAAATGCAATTTGCTGAGCCCTGTCTCTAGATTGAGAAACTGCTCCTCAAAGCCAAAGGCAATTTTCCATGTAAAAAGAAGACTAAGGGTGTAACATAGGTGTGTTTTGGGAATTGTGAAAGCCGTGCTACAACTTGGCATGAACCCCAGCTCTTGCCTGCCATGAGGCTTTGGAGTGAAAGATCAAAATAGAGATAAACATAAGCAGGGAAACAACCACCATGGATGAAAGGTGAAAAAAAATAGAATACCGGTATCTCCTAGGGAGACTGTTACTATCCCACTGAGTATGAGACTCCTCAGTTGCTGCCCTTTGATAGACACAGTTGTGTCTTCTCAAAATTTTCTCCTGCATTACAGGGCGTGTTTCTGGGTAGGGTCAATGTTTGGCAAATTGGAGATGAAAATCTGTAAACCACGCCACGCTGATGAAGACAGTAACTGTCTCCTCCTTCACGCCCATGCAGACCCAGCCCACCTGCAGGAACAGATAAAAGGGAGCATCTCCTGCCCTGTGCTCAGAGGGACTCATTGCCCTTCTTGCTGCTCTCATCTCCTTGCAGCCCATCTCCCTTCATCTTCCTCATCTTCTTGATTTTGACTTTGGTTGGAAGAAGCCACCATGTCTCGGCAGTCTGTCTGCAGAAGCTTTGGAGGAGGGAGCAGAAGGGGCTACAGCTCTTGCTCTGCCATTGCTGGTGGCTATGGAGGAGGTGGCGGCAGAAGCAGGAGCAGCTACAGCTCATTCTCTGTGTCCAGGGGATTTGGAGGTGGTGGACGTTGTGGAGGGTTCACCAGCAAGAGTCTCCATAACATGGGTGGCAGTGGAAGGATTTCCATGGCTGGATGTTATGGCGCTGGAGGCTACGGAGGCAGGATGGGGGGCTTTGGTGGAGGCTACGGAGGACTAGGCAGCTTTGGTGGAGGAATGGGTGGAGGAGGAATGGGTGGCTTTGGAGGAATGGGTGGTGGTGGAATGTGTGGCTTTGGTGGAGGAATGGGTAGTTATGGTGGAGGAATGGGTGGCTTTGGTGGAGGAATGGGTGGTGGTGGTGGAATGGGTGGTGGAGGAATGGGTGGTTATGGTGCACCAGGATTTGGCATGCCTGGCTATGGTGGCCCTGGCAGAGGTGGCCCTGGAATCCAGCCAGTGCAGGTTGACTCAACGCTTCTACGGCCAGTGCACGTAGAGATTGATCCCCAGATCCAGCAAGTCAAAAACCACGAAAAAGAACAGATCAAGACACTTAACAATCAATTTGCCTCTTTCATTGACAAGGTGAGAGGGTGGGATTGTGTCTAATTAAGGGTCCAACTGCGAGGAACTTTCAAGCTCTGCAGAAATGTCCTTCTTTTGAGCTAAATATGAGTAGGCTGAGAAGCTTAAGCAGAGTCTCTTTAATAAGTGCTGCTCAAAAAGAGATGAGAATCTCTCTTCCATGCAAGATCAAAGCTTTGTCTTCAGGGCTTTCATCCAGCCTGTTGCACCAGGCTCAACTAATAGGTTCTTCTAGCAAGCAGGCTCAACGCCTCCAACATCTGCAGGTTTCAGCCACAAATTCTCCTCCTTTGCCCTTCTCTCTCCAAATACCCTCCTGCTAAATATTCCCTAAACCAAGTTTTTTTTCTCTTTTCTTCTCAATATCCAGGCTTTGAGATCCAGACTAGAAATCTAAGATTTCTACACTACCTAGGATGGGAATGTACTTGGAACTGGTGTCACTTTAAAGGCTCCTTTGACTTGACTTTAGAAATCTCCTCCTTTCCCTGATCTTGCAGTTTAGGCAACAACAGAAATTTAAACAAAAAAAGTTAATGGGTTCCCCATCATCCTGCAGAGGAGAACCTTTTAAGGTGATGAAGGAGGTGCCTTGGCTGCTGCTGCTCTTCCCCACTTCATGGTGGACCCTCCATGTGTTGGCTTGCAGGTCCGCTTCCTGGAGCAACAGAACAAGGTCCTCTCCACCAAGTGGGAGCTCCTCCAACAGCAAGGGCCTTCGGGGCCAAGGAAGAACCTCGATGCCATCTTTGAAAATTACATCCAGAACCTGAGGAGGCAGGTGGACGCTGTCTTGGCTCAGAGGGCACAGCTGGAGTCAGAGCTGCAGAACATGCAGCAATACGTGGAGGATTATAAGAGCAAGTAAGTGCAGGGTCAGACTGACCCAGAAAGCAACTCAATCAGCTTGGTAGTCTTCATCTCCTGGGGTATGTTTCTTCACACACCTGATTTCAATAGCAATTGTGGACATGCTTTTGTCATCTGAATATTTTATTCTGTGTTGTTTATTTTTTTCCCTTTACATTTTATTTTATTTTTTAAAATTTTGTTTGTTTAGTGTGACCTTAGGCAGGAAAAACCGGGAAACTCAGCTTATGTTTTCACTCTCCATAGGTATGAGGAAGAGATCAACAGGCGCACATCTGCGGAGAACGAGTTTGTGGTGCTCAAGAAGGTGAGTCCCACGCACTATGAAACCATCACTTGAATATCAGGCTTTTATCTGTGCTTTGAGGGGACTCCCTCTTGAATGGGAATTTGAAGAGACTGCGGGATGTGTGGGCTAAGATTTGAAGTCCTTTGTGTTTAATTTGCATAATTGAATAACACCACGAGGGCTGTTACCTGCAGCACAGCCTGTAATTCCCATGGTCCTGAAGGACTTCCAAGCAGATATGAAAATGTTCTCTCCTTTAGGATGTGGACAGTGCCTACATGACTAAAGTAGAGTTGGAAGCCAAGGTGGGAGCTCTGACGGACGAAATCAACTTCCTGAGGTGCATGTACGAGGAGGTAAGAGCTATCCTGGGCTGGCTGGAGGTGCCATGAGGCAGGTGGTGGGCAAAGACACTGAGGTTGTCCTGGGTGACCCTGTGGGTTTGGTGTGGAGAGGCTGCTTGGAGTTGCTGCTCTTGGCTGCCCTGCTGAGAGGGTGAGGAGGACTTGGGTGTTGGTTGCAGGAACTGGCCCAGATGCAGACGATCAGCCGGGACCTGTCTGTGGTGGTGTCCATGGACAACAACCGCCACCTGGACCTGGACAGCATCATCGAGGAGGTCAGGCGCCAGTACGAGCAGATCGCCCAGAGCAGCAGAGCTGAAGCTGAGGCTTGGTACCAGAGCCAGGTGAGTTGAGGAGCAGTCAAGGAACCTGGGGTGCTGGCTAGAGTTTGCAGATCATTTAGGACAAGGCGAGATGACATTTCTTTAAGCTGATGGTGCTGGAGCTCACTCGAGGAGGTCTTGAGAGAAACTGTTGCTTTTGCAGGATATGTCTCACTTTGGTCCAGGTGTGGAGAATCTCACTGTGGTGCACACCACAAGCCTTTCAGTAAAGGTGGCTAAAAATGTACCTTAATTAGAGAATGTCTGCCCAAAGTAGCTTCTGAAAAGCCAAGATATGGTTATTTGTGTGAGTAAGAGCAATTTCAAAGTTCAAAACTAATAATATTTGAGTCTTAGAACCATCTTTTACATCCATGGCATCCATGACCAACATGATAAGTTCTTGTAGCAGCACGTGAGCTATGGAACTGTTGACAAGCCTTGTCCAGGCATCAGGAGTGTCTCACTGAAGGTTTGCTTTGTCTTGCTCCCATCAGTATGAGCAGCTGCAGAGCACTGCTGGCAGGCATGGGGACAACCTCCGCAACACCAAGATAGAGATCCAGGAGCTGACCAGGAACATCCAGAGGCTGCGGGCTGAGATTGAGAACGTGAAGAAGCAGGTAGGGGTTGGTTAGTGTCTCATGGGACACTGGAATCTGGCTGGATCCCAAATGACCACGTGTGGGTCAGAAATGGTTTCTATAACCACTCCTTGTTTACTTTATGTAGATGTTACTTTCTTTCCCCTTGATTCCTCCACTTGGGGCTTGAGGGCTGACTCTAAGGGACCAAATTAGATCTGTGAAATGGCCCTTTTTAATTCCCCAGAACCAGCAGCTGCAGGCAGCTATTGCTGAGGCCGAGGAGCGGGGTGAGATGGCCCTGAAGGATGCCAGGATAAAACTGGAAGAGCTGGAAGGTGCTCTGCAGAAAGACAAGGAGGAGCTGGCTCGCTTGCTGAAGGAGTACCAGGAGCTGCTGAATGTCAAGATTGCTCTGGATGTTGAGATTGCCATGTACAGGAAACTGCTGGAAGGGGAGGAGAACAGGTAAACACCTGAAGTCTGATTTGAAAGGGTGTTGAGATCTGGGCTGGACACCTTGAGTTTTTATATATTAACAGGGTAACCGCAAACCAGCTCCTCTGGTGTAAATAGGTGGATGAGGCTATTGGCCCTCTGGGTGACATGTTGTGTAGTCAGGACTGACACTTGGCCACCCTGCTCAGTACAGGTGGTAGAACTACCTGTGAGTCATTTCTGTTGCGGTCAAATTTTTTAATTAACCTGAACTCTGGTAGAACCTCACTGAAAGGAGGAACTGCCAGTGCCTTCCCACCTTGGATGTTTCAGTGATAGCAAAGTTGCTGGGAAGGCTGGAATGGGAAAATGGTTTTAAACTGAAAACATAGTTCTCAGTTATTACAAGGTCTCCTTGGCTGGGGAGTTAACATTTACCCATTTCCCTCACAGGCTGTGCAACGACGGCATGTCCAACGTCAACGTCTGTAAGTATCTGTGTCTCTGTCCTGGTGGCCTGCTGACAGGCCACATCTTTTTGGAGCTGCAGCCTCCCAGGGGCCAGCAGGTATGTAACCTGTGCTTCTCCTCCAGCTGTGGTCGGCAGGACCACCACCATCTCTGGAGGCAGAGGAGGCATGGGAGGAGGCTTCGGAGGCGGCAGCGGCATGGGCGGAGGAATGGGAGGAGGCAGCTGTGGAGTCGGAGGCAGCATTGGAGGAGTCAGCTTTGGAGGAGGCAGCTTTGGAGGAGGCAGCTGTGGGATGGGGGGAGGGATGTACAGCGGGGGCTTCTCCTCGGGCAGCGGGAGGATGTGTGTCTCTGGAGGTGGCAACTTCAGCTCCGGAGGGGGATCGTCCTCCGTGCGCAGATGTGTCACCACCACCTCCGTCAAGTCTTCAGGAGTGCGATTCTGAGCCCCAGAGCCAGCCTGGCAAAGGAAAGCATCATCTCCTCTCTTCTCCTGGCAGCAGCCCAGCCTCCTCCTTAGCCCAGCTCCCACGTTCTGCAGCAACATGAACTGTGTCCCTCAGCACGCACCAGCTCACCCAGGGGCTCAGCCCCAGCAAGGGGCTCTGGCGGCACCACCGGGTCCCAGTGGCAGTAGCCACGCCCCGCGGGTCCGCAACCCCACACCCTGCCCGGCCCGAGGGCTGGTTGGCAGGAGGGAACTGCTCTGCCTCTCTCACTGGGTTGTACATTTCTGGCTGACTGACGGCAAATGTGTATAAAACTTCTCTTTGCTCATCTGTCTTATGTCCTCTGCTCTGTGGCCATGTTCCTGGGGTGCTTCTTCTTGCAGGACCTCATTCTTTTACCTGTGCCAGTGTGGGAGAAGGGTGGGTGTGGGGCAGGCAGGACTCGTCCCTTGGCACAGCTGGGGAGGGAGCATCTTCTGGGCAGGTGGCCAGTGGGAGCCACTGCCCCAGGGGGAACACCTAGCAGGTTTGCTCAACTTGTAGCTCCAGGTTGCCCCAGGCAGGAGCTCCCTCTGGAGCTGTGGCTTCCAGTTCCACTTCTCCTTGTTCTCCGTGGCCGCTGGTGGCATCTCACGCACACGTGGACTTCTCAGGAGCACAGCGCTTGCTCTTCAGTGCCAGGCCCCCTGTGCCATGGAACGAGATGTACTGTCCCTGCTCCCTTCCTCTTCTGTTTGTGGGATGTCCTACTTGCTTGGGATGTTGCCATTCTCAATAAATTGCAGAGAACATTCCCAACGTCTTAGTGTCTTTGCTTTGGAAGCTCCTTCCGGGCAAGGTGGTTTTTGCTGTTGGAGGAGCATCGTGGTGGGAAGGGGTGGGTTGTTTTGCTCAGTGTGTCGTGACTGAGCTTTGAGGCAACTGAGGGGTGTATGGAGAGAGTCAGGCAGGTGTCCAAGCATGGGTGATGCCTCTTGCCTCTCCTCCACGAGTGTCTGAAAGCAGGAGCCATGTCGGGAATGGGGGTTCTGGAAGTTCCACTCAAACCTCGTGCCGCAGCGCAGGGCCCCCGGGACGACCCAGGCGGTTTGAGCCCCTGCCCCTGACAGTCCCTGCTCATCATCTGCCAGTGGAGCAGGCTTTGGGACATGGCAGGTGAAGGAGAAGGCTGTGGCCTTGTGGGCAGAGGTGGAGAGCAGATTTGCAGCTACGTGGAAGCAGGACATGGTCACTGGCCAAGCGGCTGGTGCACACTAGGCTTGGCTGGGCAGGGCACACAGCTCAGCACCCTGTGAGCACCAGGGGTGCTTAAGAACCATGGGCTCATCCTGCCCTTCACTGCCCAGCAGTGGGAGCAGGGATGGCAGGAGGTATCCTGGACCTTGGGGGCCAGGTACACGTTGGGTCCCTGGAAAAGACGGAGAAGATCCCCAGGGTGTTCTCTGTACTTGGAGATCAAGTGGAAGAGCTCTGGTCTAGGTTGAAGAGAGCAACTGGGAGAAGAAAGTTGGTGTTTGATGTGTGCTTCAGGTCCCCCACCACAAGAAGAGATCAAAGAGACAGAAACCGCTTTCAGTTGTGGCTGAAACGTCCCACAACAACCTGTTGAGAGCTGCCGGTGTCCCCGTGGCAGGTCAGGAAGCTGCAGACGTTGGAAGAGGTCCAGGCAAGGCAGCAGGAAAGGAGAGAATCATGGAATGGTTTGGGTGGGAAGGAACCTTCAAGATCATCTAGATCCAACCCCTCTGCATGGGCAGGGACTCCTACCACCAGCCCAGGTTGCTCCAAGCTCCATTCAAGCTGCCCTTGAGCACTTCCAGGGATGGGGCAGTCACAGCTTCTCTGGGTTCCTACTGTCTCCCCACCCTCACAGGAAAGAATTTCCTCCTCATGTCTCATCAAAATCTCCCCTCCTCCAGTTTAAATACATTACTCCTCATCCTATCACTACACACTGTGGCAAGAAGTCCCTTCCCAGCTTTTCTGTAGGTCCTCTTCAGGAAATGGCAGGCTGCTATGAGGTCTCCTGGAAACCTTCTCCTGCCCAGGCTGAACAAGCCCAGGTCTCCCAGCCTTCCTTCACAGGAGAGGTGCTCCAGCCCTCTGAGCATCTTTTGGCCCCCTCTGGGCTTGATCCTGGTTACAGGGCTCTCAGAAGAGCCTTGAAGCCTTGAAACCCAGCAGCAGTGTTCAGGAGCTGGGGAAGGTGGCTGGGATGGCCCAAGCAGCAGATGAGGAGAAGGCCATGGCTGTGAGAAGCTGGGGCTGGGCCAAGAGCACTTTGGGATCTCACCTGGGGCAAGAGTCGCCTGGTTTTGTTCTCCATCTTAAGCCTGTGCTCAGTCCCAGCTTCCCAGTGGGGAGCCTGGTGCCAGGAAGCAACATCTCTCCACTGCCAAGTCTCCTCTGGAATGTCTCTACACTGGGAGACTGGCACATCCCTGTGTCACCTTCTGGTCTGCAGGGAATGGTCCTGCTGTAGAGATGTCGTGGTGTAGAGCTGTCCTGGTGGAGAGTTTTCTGTGGAGAGTTGTCTTTGTCTCCCCAGAGCTGCCAGCCTTGCAGCTGGAGCTGTTGGGACACCCTCGTGGGGCTGCCAGGACCTCTGTGCTGGGGGAGCTGCAGAGCTGCAGCCTGGCTTGGGCTCCATCTGCACCTTCTGCAGCGCTGACACTTTTGCTGGTGCTGATGCTTTGCTGCCCCAGCTCCTTGTGCAAGAGATCTGAAGGAGCGTCTGGAGCCCGGGCTGGGGATGGAGCCTCAGCTGGAGGAGGCTGCAGTGACTCTGGGGTTGGTGTAATCTTCACATCTTGTCTGAAGACGTCAGCGTGACTCAATGTGGGCGTCTTATCTGTAGGTGCAGAGTGTGGTCAGCATCCAGGCATCTGGCTGACTTGGCAGATCTTCCCCCTCGTTATGGAGCCGCCACGTGGGATGTTAGAACTGAGTCCCTCTGCCTGCCCAGAAAGGCATCTCTAGGCATTGGGCAGCCTGGGGGAGGCTGTGAGAAGAGACAAAGTCCCTCCCTGGCTTTCCTGTAGACCCTCCTCAGGTGCTGGAAGGCCACTACGAGGTGTCCGTGGAGCCTTCTCCTCTCCAGGCTGAGCAGCCTCAACTCTCTCAGCCCGTCTTCGTAGGAGAGCTGCTCCAGCCCTCTGAGCATCTTCGTGGTCCCCTCTGGACTTGCTCCAAAAGGTCTATTTCCTTCCTGTGTTGGGGGCTCCAGAACTGGACACAGCACTCCAGGTGGGGTCTCAACAGAGTGGAGTAGAGGGGCCAAATCCCCTCCCTCGACTCTCCTTCTTGGCAGATGCTCTTCCTTCCAGCTGCCTTAGAAAGGGAAAGTGTCCCCTGCCTGCTGTAGGGACAGCTGCCTGTTCTCCAGCTGCAGCTCCGAGAGGGCAGGCCACACACATCTGGATAACCCTCGGCCAGCTGTGACTTTTGTCCCTCAGGGGCAGGATAACCCTCATCCAACCATGACTTGTGTCCCTCAAGGGTTATGTTCTCCACCCCTCTACGCCCTGTTCCAGCATGAGCTGTGGTGTCCAGCAGCCTCCCTCTCAGTGACAGACACCGAGGTTTCTGTCTTTGATGCCTCTGGTGGCTTCTGCAAGTGATTCTCTGGGCGGGTTTTTCAGAGTCTTTGAAGTGCTGCTGCCTGCAGGCTGACGTTGTCAAACGTCAGGTGAGTTGCACAAGTCTTAGAGGAAACTGTGGAAATTCCTTATGAATGTTTGTGTTCATATGTAGGTCTTTTCGATGACCTTAAATTCATTTTCGTTAGTCTTTTGAAGGGCTGTAATATATTTTTACTCTGTCAGTTTTTGATTACTGGTGCTGGCTATTATATAAAGAGAATGTGAAAAGTCTTTGTGCATTTCGCTCATGAACTTAAATATAGATTTTAGTGATAACATCCAAATAAATAATACCCTCATTATGCCTTTAAAATAGTACCTGCAGACCTAATTTTCTTTTTAACCAGCACCTACAATCTAGTTTCTTTAGGATGCTGCACATCAGTTTCATTGTGCAGTTTCTTTTTTCATCCTGAACATTATAATTACTTACAATTTCATTTACAGGCAGTCAGAAAATGGGCTTCTTTATTACAGAGACATACTACAGAGTGCATTTATAAAATAAGTTGTTTTTTTCTCCACAGAGTATTAGAAATCAAGAGAATATACTGTGCCTTAGACGTTGTAACAGCTCCACTTCTCAGTAGGTTTTCCCACTCCAGTTGTCTCATCTTTGCACATAACCAGGTAAACACGAGGTCAGCAGCACCTATCTGAGCAGAGCAGCAGGAACCCCTCACCCAATTGTCCATCTGTCTTTCTGCTTCCCCAGTGCTTGTCTGTTTGTCTCCAGTCGTGGTCACCAAAGCAGCTGCCCAACAGGTCCCATTGTTCCTCCACAGGTTGTTCCCCGTTACCCTCAGAAGAGCTCAGAGAAGGAGTTCAGTGACTCAGGTTGTCTTGTTCCCTTTGCTCCAGCATCATCCCAGGTCCCAGCTGGTTGTCACAGATTTGGGAAGATTGCAGGGAATTTAATCCTCAGGTAGAAGACACTCCCATTCAAAGCGACACCACGCACACTCCAACGAGATGTTTTTCCTTTCTACCAGCAGAATATGCTGAGTCTCTTAAAATTTCAGTTCCCATTCAAGGTTGGGAAACTTCCTGTAAAATGCCAAAGGCGGCTCAACATATAAAAAGGGGATTTAGGGTGTGTTTATGGAATTGTGAAAGCTATATTATAGCTGGGATTTAATAAAAAATTATTCCCGTGGAGCTTTGATCAGGAAGATCTGTATCTAGAATTATTTGGAACCATTAATGAAGGCTGGAAACCCAATGAGGGGGCTGCAGAAAAGGGCATTACTGTGGAAGAACAATTCTAAGTGTCACAAAGATGCAAGAGTCCAGTTAGTCACTGAGACCTGCCTCAATGTTCTTGTTCTTTTATTCACTTCTATATTGCAGGGTGTGTTTCTAGGCAGGCCCAAATATGGTAAGGCTCAACTGAGAATCTGTCAACAACACCAAGATGATGAAAATAAAATTGGTTTCCACCTTCACACCCAAGCTGCCCCAGCCCACCTCCAAAAGTGAATAAAAGGGAGTGTCTGGTACTGTGGAGCCAGAGAAGACTGGGCACACTTCTCTCTGCGCTCATCTCCTTGCAGCACAGCTCTGTGGGTCTTTCTGATCTTCTTGATTTTTACTCTGCTTGGAAGAAGCCACCATGTCTCGGCAGTCTGTCTGCAGAAGCTTTGGAGGAGGGGGTAGAAGGGGCTACAGCTCTTGTTCTGCCATCGGTGGTGGTTTTGGAGGAGGAGGTGGCAGAAGCAAGATCAGTTACAGTTCATACTCCTCATCCAGGGGAGGTGGAGGAGGTGGACACTGTGTAGGCTATAGCAGCAGAAGCCTCCATAGCCTGGGTGGCAGCAGAAGAATTGCTGTGGGTGGATGCTACAGTGGTGGAGGCTACGGAGGCAGGATGGGTGGCTTTGGTGGAGGCTACGGAGGAGGAATGGGTGGTTTTGGTGGAGGAATAGGTGGAGGAATCGCTGGCTTTGGTGGAGGAATGGGTGGTGGTGGAATGGGTGGTGGAGGAATGGGTGGTTTTGGTGGAGGAATAGGTGGAGGAATCGCTGGCTTTGGTGGAGGAATGGGTGGTGGTGGAATGGGTGGTGGAGGAATGGGTGGTTTTGGTGGAGGAATAGGTGGAGGAATTGGTGGCTTTGGTGGCTCTGGCTTCCCTGGAGGCATCCAACCAGTGCAAGTTGACCCGACCCTTCTGCGACCGGTCCATGTTGAGATTGACCCCCAGATCCAACAAGTGAAAAACCAGGAGAAGGAGCAGATCAAGATCCTCAACAACCAGTTTGCCTCCTTCATTGACAAGGTGAGACTTTAGGACCATGCTCGTTGGAGGCAAGAGCCACAAATGCTGCTCCTGGGGTGTGAAAGGGAAAGTTTTTGTTGCCAACAACCACTTGTTAGAGTCCGCAGGAGCGATGCCTGAGCAGCCAGGAGTTATTAAGCTCTTATGAAGTAAGACCAACCAGCAGACGAAGTTTCCAAGCTAGTGGAAGATTAAAGAGACTATTGGCTGGACTTTCTGCAGATTCTCTTGCTGAGGCATCTCTAGAGCCTAATTTTGAGTGATTCAGGGTAAAGTCATCATCATAAATTTACTTGTCCTCAGAGTTCTCATTACGGTGCTTTTTTTCCACGGCAATGCTTCTATAAACTTAGGAGGGTTAAATGTCCTTCCAAAACTCTTGGATTATTTTAATTTTAAATAGAAACCAAAGAAACACGAGGCCTCCTGTAAGAGAATTTATGCACAGTTAGAAGAAGAAAATTGCTTTTTTGAGCTGACAACAGCACAGGTCATGCAGCATGAGAGCCTGATGTGGTGAAGACAGGGATGGTGTTTTCTGTTGGCAAGAACTTCTTGTCCCAAAGCAAGAAGTTCAGAATGACTCAAAATTTATTAATGCTTCCCAGACACATTAGGAGCTTGGATGTTTGAATGAGCCATAGCTGGAGATTTGGGGAATTATTCCCTTGGCCTCCCTGCTGAGACCAAGGTTGGAGCAGGGTGAGGTCTTCATGAGGGACTATCTCACACCACATTTTGGGCTTGCAGGTCCGCTTCTTGGAGCAACAGAACAAGGTCCTCTCCACCAAGTGGGAGCTCCTCCAACAGCAAGGGCCTTCCGGGCCAAGGAAGAACCTCGATGTCATCTTTGAAAATTACATCCAGAACCTGAGGAGAAAGCTGGAGGCCATCTTGGCTCAGAGGGGCCAGCTGGAGTCGGAGCTGCAGAACATGCGTCAGTACGTGGAGGATTACAAGTGCAAGTAAGTGTAGAGACAGACCAAGGAGAGGGGAGGCCTAGTGAGCCAGGCCAGATTGGAGATCTCCACAGTGTCTTCCCTCTGCTCTGGAGCTCTGTAGAAAGAGTACTCAGGCTGCCCAGGAGGGAAGTGGGGTCCCAGTGCTTGGCTGAGGAGCAGCCCAAGAGCCTCATCTTGTCTTGTCCCCCTAACAGGTATGAAGAAGAGATCAACAGGCGCACGGCTGCTGAGAATGAGTTTGTGGTGCTCAAGAAGGTGAGTCCCAGGGGCATGGGAGGAGCGTGTGGGGGAATAGGCTGCAAAGACTTGGAAGGAGGCAGCACCAAGAAGAATAGCTTCCAACAGGATGTGTTGGCTGCCAACAGCTCTTCTGGAATGGGGTGAAGCTGTTGTTTCTCTGTGTCGTCTCTCCTTTAGGATGTGGACTGTGCCTACATGACTAAAGTAGAGTTGGAAGCCAAGGTGGGAGCTCTGACGGACGAAATCAACTTCCTGAGGTGCATGTACGAGGAGGTAAGAGCTATCCTGGGCTGGCTGGAGGTGCCATGAGGCAGGTGGTGGGCAAAGACACTGAGGTTGTCCTGGGTGACCCTGTGGGTTTGGTGTGGAGAGGCTGCTTGGAGTTGCTGCTCTTGGCTGCCCTGCTGAGAGGGTGAGGAGGACTTGGGTGTTGGTTGCAGGAACTGGCCCAGATGCAGACGATCAGCCGGGACCTGTCTGTGGTGGTGTCCATGGACAACAACCGCCACCTGGACCTGGACAGCATCATCGAGGAGGTCAGGCGCCAGTACGAGCAGATCGCCCAGAGCAGCAGAGCTGAAGCTGAGGCTTGGTACCAGAGCAGGGTGAGTTGGGGAGTGCTCAAGGTGCTTGGACAGTCTGTGCTGTTGGCTGCCTCCCTGGCCATGGAGAAGGAGCTGTCTGAGTGACACTGATGGGTTGCTTTGTGTCTGTGTGGTCAGTATGAAGAGCTGCAGAGCACTGCTGGCAGGCATGGGGACAACCTCCGCAACACCAAGATAGAGATCCAGGAGCTGACCAGGAATGTCCAGAGGCTGCGGGCTGAGATTGAGAACGTGAAGAAGCAGGTAGGGGCTCCTCAGCACCTTGTTGGGTGGTGACATTGAGCTGTGTCCCAGCTGAGCTGGGTGGTGTGCCAGGGGAAGGGTGAGGGGAACGCAGTCATTGGAACTCAGGTCCTTTGGATGAGGTGGATGGTTCCTGCCTGTTGTCCATCCATTTTGTGCTCCAGGCACTGCTCCAGTGGAGGATGTGCAGAAGGGACCCAAGCAACAGCTTTTCTTTTTCTCAGAACCAGCAGCTGCAGGCAGCTATTGCTGAGGCCGAGGAGCGGGGCGAGATGGCCCTGAAAGATGCCAGGAGGAAGCTGGAGGAGCTGGAATGTGCCCTGAGCAAGGACAAGGAGGAGCTGGCTCGCTTGCTGAAGGAGTACCAGGAGCTGCTGAACATCAAGATTGCTCTGGATGTTGAGATCGCCATGTACAGGAAGCTGCTGGAAGGGGAGGAGAACAGGTACCTGTCCTGTGTCCAAATTCTTAACAGATTTTATTGTGTGGGTAAATCCTTGCCCATGTTCTAAAGATAAATTACATGTCTCTCCTGCTCTGATTACCAGTCTTCACTATGTTTTCTGCACTGTTCATAGAATGTTAGGTTCAAGGCTGCTGATTTATTTTAAAGAATAATCATGATATTAAGGAAGAGAAGTGTAAAAAACCTTCTAAAAAAAGGGAAATTCTCAACTGGAGGAGCGTGTTCTTCCCCTTGGATTAACTGCTCCTGTTTTCCCTCACAGGCTGTGCAACGACGGCATGTCCAACGTCAACGTCTGTAAGTATCTGTGTCTCTGTCCTGGTGGCCTGCTGACAGGCCACATCTTTTTGGAGCTGCAGCCTCCCAGGGGCCAGCAGGTATGTAACTTGTGCTTCTCCTCCAGCTGTGGTCGGCAGGACCACCACCATCTCTGGAGGCAGAGGAGGCATGGGAGGAGGCTTCGGAGGCGGCAGCGGCATGGGCGGAGGAATGGGAGGAGGCAGCTGTGGAGTTGGAGGCAGCATTGGAGGAGTCAGCTTTGGAGGAGGCAGCTTTGGAGGAGGCAGCTGTGGGATGGGGGGAGGGATGTACAGCGGGGGCTTCTCCTCGGGCAGCGGGAGGATGTGTGTCTCTGGAGGTGGCAACTTCAGCTCCGGAGGGGGATCGTCCTCCGTGCGCAGATGTGTCACCACCACCTCCGTCAAGTCTTCAGGAGTGCGATTCTGAGCCCCAGAGCCAGCCTGGCAAAGGAAAGCATCATCTCCTCTCTTCTCCTGGCAGCAGCCCAGCCTCCTCCTTAGCCCAGCTCCCACGTTCTGCAGCAACATGAACTGTGTCCCTCAGCACGCACCAGCTCACCCAGGGGCTCAGCCCTAGCAAGGGGCTCTGGCAGCACCACCGGGTCCCAGTGGCAGCAGCCCTGGCCAGCTGCTCGTCAGCCCCAGCCCTGGGATGGAGTCACCATCTGAGCCAAGACAAGTCTCACTGGTGGCTGCCCGGCCCGAGGGCTGGTTGGCAGGAGGGAACTGCTCTGCCTCTCTCACTGGGTTGTACATTTCTGGCTGCCTGACGGCAAATGTGTATAAAACTTCTCTTTGCTCATCTGTCTTATGTCCTCTGCTCTGTGGTCATGTTCCTGGGGTGCTTCTTCTTGCAGGACCTCATTCTTTTACCTGTGCCAGCGTGGGAGAAGGGTGGGTGTGGGGCAGGCAGGACTCGTCCCTTGGCACAGCTGGGGAGGGAGCATCTTCTGGGCAGGTGGCCAGTGGGAGCCACTGCCCCAGGGGGGAAAATGTCTTAGTGTCTTTGCTTTGGAAGCCCCCTCCGGGCAAGGTGGTTTTTGCTGTTGGAGGAGCATCGTGGTGGGAAGGGGTGGGTTGTTTTGCTCAGTGTGTCGTGACTGAGCTTTAAGGCAACTGAGGGGTGTATGGAGAGAGTCAGGCAGGTGTCCAAGCATGGGTGATGCCTCTTGCCTCTCCTCCACGAGTGTCTGAAAGCAGGAGCCATGTCGGGAATGGGGGTTCTGGAAGTTCCACTCAAACCTCGTGCCGCAGCGCAGGTGGGTCTGGGGAACTGTCCCAGTGTTCACTGCTTGGCCCCTGGACCAACCAAGCGGGTTGAGCACCTGCACCTGACAGTCCCTGCTCATCATCTGCCAGTGGAGCAGGCTTTGGGACATGGCAGGTGAAGGAGAAGGCTGTGGCCTTGTGGGCAGAGGTGGAGAGCAGATTTGCAGCTACGTGGAAGCAGGACATGGTCACTGGCCAAGCGGCTGGTGCACACTAGGCTTGGCTGGGCAGGGCACACAGCTCAGCACCCTGTGAGCACCAGGGGTGCTTAAGAACCATGGGCTCATCCTGCCCTTCACTGCCCAGCAGTGGGAGCAGGGATGGCAGGAGGTATCCTGGACCTTGGGGGCCAGGTACACGTTGGGTCCCTGGAAAAGACGGAGAAGATCCCCAGGGTGTTCTCTGTACTTGGAGATCAAGTGGAAGAGCTCTGGTCTAGGTTGAAGAGAGCAACTGGGAGAAGAAAGTTGGTGTTTGATGTGTGCTTCAGGTCCCCCACCACAAGAAGAGATCAAAGAGACAGAAACCGCTTTCAGTTGTGGCTGAAACGTCCCACAACAACCTGTTGAGAGCTGCCGGTGTCCCCGTGGCAGGTCAGGAAGCTGCAGACGTTGGAAGAGGGCCAGGCAAGGCAGCAGGAAAGGAGAGGATCATGGAATGGTTTGGGTGGGAAGGAACCTTCAAGATCATCTAGATCCAACCCCTCTGCATGGGCAGGGACTCCTACCACCAGCCCAGGTTGCTCCAAGCTCCATTCAAGCTGCCCTTGAGCACTTCCAGGGATGGGGCAGTCACAGCTTCTCTGGGTTCCTACTGTCTCCCCACCCTCACAGGAAAGAATTTCCTCCTCATGTCTCATCAAAATCTCCCCTCCTCCAGTTTAAATACATTACTCCTCATCCTATCACTACACACTGTGGCAAGAAGTCCCTTCCCAGCTTTTCTGTAGGTCCTCTTCAGGAAATGGCAGGCTGCTATGAGGTCTCCTGGAAACCTTCTCCTGCCCAGGCTGAACAAGCCCAGGTCTCCCAGCCTTCCTTCACAGGAGAGGTGCTCCAGCCCTCTGAGCATCTTTTGGCCCCCTCTGGGCTTGATCCTGGTTACAGGGCTCTCAGAAGAGCCTTGAAGCGGGTCTCCCCACCCTCCCAGGGGAGAACTTCCTCCTCATGTCTAATCTAAATCTCTCCTTCTCCAGTTTGAAGACATTACTCCTCATTCTATCACTACACACCGGGGTTTGGCCAGGGGCAAGAGTCGCCTGGTTTTGTTCTCCATCTTAAGCCTGTGCTCAGTCCCAGCTTCCCAGTGGGGAGCCTGGTGCCAGGAAGCAACATCTCTCCACTGCCAAGTCTCCTCTGGAATGTCTCTACACTGGGAGACTGGCACATCCCTGTGTCACCTTCTGGTCTGCAGGGAATGGTCCTGCTGTAGAGATGTCGTGGTGTAGAGCTGTCCTGGTGGAGAGTTTTCTGTGGAGAGTTGTCTTTGTCTCCCCAGAGCTGCCAGCCTTGCAGCTGGAGCTGTTGGGACACCCTCGTGGGGCTGCCAGGACCTCTGTGCTGGGGGAGCTGCAGAGCTGCAGCCTGGCTTGGGCTCCATCTGCACCTTCTGCAGCGCTGACACTTTTGCTGGTGCTGATGCTTTGCTGCCCCAGCTCCTTGTGCAAGAGATCTGAAGGAGCGTCTGGAGCCCGGGCTGGGGATGGAGCCTCAGCTGGAGGAGGCTGCAGTGACTCTGGGGTTGGTGTAATCTTCACATCTTGTCTGAAGACGTCAGCGTGACTCAATGTGGGCGTCTTATCTGTAGGTGCAGAGTGTGGTCAGCATCCAGGCATCTGGCTGACTTGGCAGATCTTCCCCCTCGTTATGGAGCCGCCACGTGGGATGTTAGAACTGAGTCCCTCTGCCTGCCCAGAAAGGCATCTCTAGGCATTGGGCAGCCTGGGGGAGGCTGTGAGAAGAGACAAAGTCCCTCCCTGGCTTTCCTGTAGACCCTCCTCAGGTGCTGGAAGGCCACTACGAGGTGTCCGTGGAGCCTTCTCCTCTCCAGGCTGAGCAGCCTCAACTCTCTCAG
>NW_009953728.1:0-739 GCF_000747805.2 Chaetura pelagica
GAGCCAAATTCTGGAACAGACTCAACTCATACAAGCATTAATGCAATGCTCATGTGCAGCCAGGAGCAGGCTAATGGGTTCTTCAGCTTAGCTTGAAAGAACATCCCTTGCCGTCTGGCAAAGGCAAGTCCCAGAGCTGCAGAAAGCAGCAGCAGTACTGGCCAAGCAGACCCTGTCTCCTGAAGAGCAAGAACATGAAGAATGAGGAACTAAACCAACCACACACAAAAGAATTATAAGAGGAGGTGTGTGGTGCTGTCAGGTATTTTCCAAAGTATGACACAAAGTGATGACACGCACACCTTTTGCCTTCCAAAACTGCTGAGCTCCTTTGTCCAGTGATGCCTGAGCAGCACTTTCGTGCCTGCCCTGTGCTGGTGTTGCACACAGGGAGAGCTGGAAAGTGGCAGCTCCAGATGGTGCAACCAGGCCGGAGCCCTTCCAAGAGCATAAGCAAGAAGCCCTGGGGACATGGAGCCAAGGGAAGAGCAGAGCTCTCTGCTGCTCCAAACTTGCAATGAGCAAGACAGCCAAGGCATGAGTGGAGCCTGGACGGGTAAAGAGCAGCAGTGAGAACTGAGCTAAAAAGGCCAAGAGAAGGCCTGACAAAGCGCTGTGCTCAGTGCCACTGAGGACAAGAAGTAACTCCCAGGGGTCACCCTTTTGGCCTGTCCTGGGAATCTAAGAAAGCTTCCTCCCACCAGATGCGGGGCACGAGGGCCACCTCGGTGGAGCAGGA
>NW_009953729.1:0-426 GCF_000747805.2 Chaetura pelagica
AACCCATTAAAACTTAATAGCACCCGATGCACGACCCAGTATGGACCAGTATAAACCAGTATACACCAGTACTGACCAGTATAAACCAGTACAGACCAGTATAAACCAGTACAGACCAGTACAAACCAGGACACACCAGTACAAACCCAACACAACCCATTAAAACTTAATAGCACCTGATGTATGACCCAGTATGAACCAGTATAAACCAGTACAGACCATTACACACCACTACAAACCAGTACACACCAGCATAAACCCAACACAACCCATTAAGACTTAATAGTACCCAATGCATGACCCAGTATGGACCAGTATAAACCAGTATAAACCAGTACAGACCAGTATAAACCAGTACAGACCAGCATAGACCAGTACACACCAGTACAAACCAATACCCACCAGCATAAACCCAACACAACCCAT
>NW_009953730.1:0-811 GCF_000747805.2 Chaetura pelagica
AGGAGACTCCATAGCCTCTCTGGGCAGTCTGGCCCAGGGCTGTGTCACCCTCAGAGTCAAGAAGTGTTTCCTTTTGTTTAACTTGAACCTCCTGTGCTCCAGCTTGTGGCCATTGCCCCTTGTCCTGTCACTGGGCACTGTGGAAACCAGTCTGCTCCCATCTCCTGACACCCCCTGGAGATATTTACAAGCACTGATGAGATTCCTCCCTCAGTCTCCTCTCCTCCAGGCTGAACAGCCCCAGCTCTCTCAGCCTTTCCTCATGGGACAGATGCTCCAGTCCCCTCATCATCTTTCTGGCCTTGAGCTGGATTCTCTCCAGTAGTTCCTTGTCCTTCATGAACTGGGCAGCCCAAAATTTGATCTAATATTCCAGATGTGGCCTCACCAGGACAGAGAAGAGGGAGAATAAAATCACCAAGCAAAATTGGAGTGAGTCACATGTCATCTGGAAAGGAAGGAGACCAAAAAAACCCAACCCAAAATTTGTTCCCAGCTCTTGCAATTTCCAGCTTCTGAACTATTTCCTCATCTGTCACTTCTAAATAATTGTGGTTTCATTTGGGAACTGCTGAGAAGGAGCAATTCTGGCCTCAGGATTTCATCTGCTTGAGGAATTATTCCCAAATGTGCCTGGATTGTCAAAAAGGCTCATTATGGAGATCTAGATGACACGTTAGCTCCTGACCACCAATCATCTGAAAGGAGCAGAATAAAAGACAATCAAATAGCAACAACAAAAAAAGAGGAGCCCTAGAGAGCAAGGAGCCCTGGAGGGGGGGGGGGGGGGGTGTCGGCTCTCTTTAGTACA
>NW_009953730.1:1086-4918 GCF_000747805.2 Chaetura pelagica
GGATGTTCCTTTCCTTTTAGCTAATTACTGCCAATTACCAAGTGGAAAGCAGTAATTATTACACAGCAAGTGCTAAAGAAAGAGTGGAGAGAATCATGGAATGGTTTGGAAGGGACCTTAAAGATCATCTAGCTGCAACATCCCTGCACGGGCAGGGACACTCCTAACGAGGCCACATTGAGGAAGGAGCACCCACACAACAGAGAAGCCCACCCTGTACCCATGGGCCTGTCCATGGCTCAGGGTGTCAAGCCCAACATGTAGACCATTGGTAAGAAGTGATTCAGGCTTGTGTTGAAACTGAAATTGTGTTGAAACTTGAGGAAATGAGTGGTGAGCCTGACAGGTGAAGAGAAGTAATGGCATAGGAAACAAAAGGGCCATGAAGATGCTGAGAGGGCTGGAGCAGCTCTGCTCTGGAGCCAGTCTGGGAGAGTTGGGGTGTTCAGCCTGGAGAAGAGAAGGCTCCAGGGAGACCTCAGAGCACCTTCCAGTGCCTGAAGGGGCTCCAGGAAAGCTGTGGAGGGAAGTGGGACAAGGGCAGGGAGGGAGAGGATGAAGGGGAATGGTTTTAAGCTGGAACAGGAGAGATTAAGGAAGAAATTCTGTGGGTTGAGGGTGGTGAGAGCCTGGCCCAGGTTGCCCAGAGAAGCTGTGGTTGCCCCATCCCTGGAAATGTTGAAGGACAGGTTGGATGGGGCTTGGAGCAACCTCATGTCTCACCTCAATCTCCCCTCTTCCAGTTTTAATCCATTCCCCCTCATCCCATCACTCCCTGCCCTTGTCCCAAGTCCCCCCTCACCTTTCCTGGAGCCCCTTCAGGCACTGGAAGCTGCTCTAAGGTCTCCCTGGAGCCTTCTCTTCTCCAGGCTGAACACTTCAACTCTCCCAGCCTGTCTTCATAGGAGAGATGCTTTAGCCTTCTCATCCTCTTTGTGGACCATCTTCATCTTGATCTTTACCTTGTGATGGTAAAACCCAACTGAAGAGACCACCAGTGAGACCCAGGAATAGGCTCCAGCCAGTAGACACCACCTCCTGCCCCATGAACAACCAGAGTCAATTTTCACATCTCATCCTGCCTCCAAAACCCACCTCATTGCTCTCTGCTCCCTACAAAGAAGACCTGCTAGACCATCATCTCTCAGTGAGAGGACACTGTCTTCTGCTCAGTGCCTCTCTGGGGCTGGACAGAAAGGAATGACACATGGTTAAACCCTCCATCACCACCTCCCTCACACTACCTGCTCACTGTCTTCTCCAAGGTGGCCTTTCCAAAACCTCTGCCAACATGCACAGGGAAGAAGGTCCCTTCAGTCGCATACCTGGGAGGTGACGAATGCTTTGATCACATAGACCAGGCCAGAGCAGCTGGTGCAGGACAATTCTCCTACTTATCTGCTTCTTATCAGGTCAGGTGAAACCCTCTGCACATTTTGAGTCTGCAAAAAATTGTCAGCTCATGCCTCAGCAGAGGCAGGAGGACCTTTGACCGTCTTTGTTTGGGGTTTGAAGTCCTGCCTACCAGCAGGTGGGGAAGCCAGCTTTGCTTCCCACCATCTCCTTTTAATGAGCTCCTTCAGCTTCAGCACCTCCTTTCTCCTAAACCAGCCCCTTTCCAACAACAAGGAATTAGCAACGTGTCTTTCTGAGCATCTTGGTGAAAGGAGGAGCAGTTTATCTTTGTTCCTGGTGGGCAGCTTTTGTATCCAGCAAATCACAGAACAGCTACTACGGAAAATTAAAGCAAGTGAGATGAAACATGAGTCCCTCCATTCCAGGTACTTCTGTATCTCTAGGAGCACAGATGAAGCATCAAGTCTCCCTTTTGGATGGTATTTCTTTTCCATTTTTCAAAACATCAAGCACAGAAATGCAAATTACTACATCCTGGATCTGACCCTTTCGGAATTCAAATGAAGACACCTCTGAAAAGTGACTGTTGCATCCAGCCTTGGTCTTTTTAGCTCTTGATGCACCCATGGCTGCCTGAACCTTAACATATATTTCATCATCCCTCCCGTTTCAAGTTCCTGGTGATGGAGAAAAGCCCAAGTGACATGAGAAGAGCCCAGCAGGGCTGCAGTGCCATCCATGAACCTGCTGCAGAGCAGGCAGATGCCACAGAGCATGAAAACACAGACATTAAAATCAACACAGAAATAAAATGGAGGGGGGGAATGAGTAAATGAGAGAGCTAGGAGACAACAAAGTGCTAAAAGCCCCAGAATCCAACCCAAAACAGCCACCTTGATGCTGTGATCCAGCAAGAAAGGGAGAGGAATAACCAGAAAGCCAGTTCTTCACCAGACAATATGTATTACTTTGCTGCACTGCAGTAAAGACTCTTTTTGGCAGCTGGGAGGTGGATTTGTTTGGGTTTTTATGAGCAAAACCAAAGCTTCATCACCTTTAGAAACACAACGTCTCCTTAGTGTGTCAAATCTGTGCCCGAGGTTGGAGCAATTTCCCACCAGATGGGCTTCCTTGCCTGGGGGAAAAGATGTTGCTTTTGTTTTGTGATGGATGTTGCTAAGAAAAAGGAGGAAAAAAATCAGGAAACAACTGAAAAAAATCACTGTCTGAGCTTCAGGAGGTGAACGGAGGGGGGTTTGTGGCTCATCTGATGGATGTTGGTCCCACTCCATGTTCCACTCCATGGATGTTATAGAATCATAGAATGTGTGGGGTTGGAAGGGGTCTTTAAAGGCCATCTAGTCCAGCCCTCCATGCAGTGCACCTAAATCTCTCCTCTTCAAGTGTAAATCCATTCCCCCTCATCCCATCCCTCCCTGCCCTTGTCCCAAGCCCCTCCCCAGCTTTCCTGGAGCCCCTTCAGGCACTGGAAGGTGCTCTAAGGTCTCCCTGGAGCCTTCTCTTCTCCAGGCTGAACACCCCAACTCTCCCAGCCTGGCTCCAGAGCAGAGCTGCTCCAGCCCTCCCATCATCTCTGTGGTCTCCTCTGGACTTGCTCCAACAGCTCCATGTCCTTTTTGTGTTGGGGACCCCAGAACTGGGCCCAGCCTCGCAGGGGGGTCCCACCAGAGCACCCCTTTGGGGTTTTTTCATCCTGTCAGAGCTCTCCATTTTCAGCCTGCTCTTCCTTGCTCTTTCTGGAGGACTCACCAAATATCTGAATGAGGTGGGCTGCCCTCCAGGGCAGAGGGTTCAGCCCCAGCAGGGGATTCAGCCCCACCAGAGACACTTCATCTGCCTGTATTTGTCCTTGTGATTGCCCCAACCCAGATAGCACAACCTTGCACCTGGCCTGGCTGAACCTCACCTGGTTTGTCTGGGCCCACCTCTCCAGCCTGTCAAGATCCAGATGAGCCCATATCCCACAGAAACAGCAGCCAGGATTACAAAACTCCCCACAGAGACTGAGCTCTCCAGGCAGAGAGCACAGCCCACGTCTGAAATCAAAGCATCCTAAGAACCAGCTGATCCACACACTTTGCAGCCGCACGTTTCGACCCCAGGCTCGCGTGCCGGCCCGTCCACCTCCCACCTTCTTCGCAAAACACTAAATGGAAAAAACCACTCTCAGAAAGGAAAGCTTTTCTTCCCAAGCACCCGGGCAATATAATGGGCACTTGGGTTGTGAAAAGCTCTGTAATCCTAAAAGACATATCCAATTGTAAGTTGAGATTTCAACCTGCTGAAATCATCCGTCCCGCGTTCGCTGCCGGTGGGGAGGGATGGGGTGGGAGAGGCATCCCCTGGTCAGCAGCAGGACAGGGTAGAGGGTGCTGTAAACCATTCCCAGAGTTTGCTGGCAAAGAGAATTGTTGGGGGGTTTTTTAAAGGATTCAGAGGACACAGCTTGGCTGGC
>NW_009953730.1:4983-11752 GCF_000747805.2 Chaetura pelagica
CGAGTGTGGCCGGGCAGCAAGACGCGGGGCCCTGCCGCTCCAGAGGGATGGAGAGCATTGTGTGGCAGGAGGAGCCAGCTGGTCCTTTCCTCCTGGAATCACAGAATCACAGACTGGTTTGGGTTGGAAAGGGACCTTTCAAGACCATCTAGTCCAACCCCCTGCAGTGAGCAGGGACATCTGCAACTTGATCAGGTTGCTCAGAGCCCTGTTCAACCTGAGCTGAGATGTCTCCAGGGATGGGGCATCTCCCGCCTTTCTGGACAACCTGGGCCAGTGTCTCACCAACCTCAGCATGAAACATTTCTTCCTTATATCAAGTTTTAATCTCCCCTCTTTCACTTTAAACCCAACACCTCATGTCCTGTCACAACAGACCCGGCTAAAAAATGTCCCTATGTTTCTTCTAAGCCCCTTTGAAGTACTGAAAGGCCACAATAAGTTCTCCCTGGAGCCTTCTCTTCTCCAGGCTGAACACCCCAACTCTCCCAGCCTGGCTCCAGAGCAGAGCTGCTCCAGCCCTCCCAGCATCTCTGGGGCCTCCTCTGGACTCTCTCCAGCAGCTCCATGTCCTTCCTGTGCTGGGGACCCCAGCCCTGGCCCCAGCCCTGCAGGGGGGTCTCAGCAGAGCAGAGCAGAGCAGAGGGGACAATCCCCTCCCTGGCCCTGCTGGCCACGCTGCTGGGGATGCAGCCCAGGACACGGGTGGGTTCTGGGCTCCAGGGCACATCACTGGCTCATGCCCGGTTTTCCACCCACCAGTACTTCCAAGTCCTTCTCCTCAGGGCTGTTTTTGATCCCTTCATAGCTCTGCCTGTATTGATACCAGGGGTTGCCCCAATCCAGATGCAGGACCTTGCACTTGGGTTTTGTTGAACTTTACAAGGTTCACATCCTCATGAAATCTCACCACCATCCCCACTAGTTGTTTCCCTTCATCATGGCTTTCCTCTTGTTTGGAAATTAAGCTCTTCTGTGTGACAAGGCAGGAGAACCTCAGGTGCCCCCCACATTCTAGGTCTCTGAAAGATGAAATGGGAATGAGGAAGCAAGATGCTTTTTGCAGCATCACCCACCTTCTGCACCATCATCAATGGAGAAAAGTAAGTCATGTCTGGATTCCTGATGCTGCTTCAACCAAGGGGAAAAATCTTTCCCAAACCAGGATACAGTGACTTTTGGACTTGAGTTACACAAGCAAGTCAAGGAGAGACAACTCCCTGCGACCCAAGGTTGGGACATTCCTCAGGGACCTTCCATTACTTCTGTCTACGAGCTGCTCAACTGGAACTAGAAAGAAAAATCATCCAGGAAAAACTCTGCCATTTTGCAGAAGAAAGGGAAAACAACTTGCTGTGCCCCTCTTGGAGCTTGTCAAGCCCATCTGAAAGACTCCATGCACAGAGAAGTATCTTCAGAGGTTTTTTGAATCTTCAGTTACCTTCAGTACCAAAAAAAACCCTCAAAACCCCCCACTCAATGACACCCACAAATTTCCCAAACTTGCTTCTGGATCCTGGAATCCCTTCCAACTCCTCCACCACATTCAGATGTTCAAGCTAGAAAATATGCATGAGATCAGCTTTTACAACATGATCACCCCAGGAGAATCAGCCGTGGACCTTATCAGTTCCTGTAGAGGCAGTGGCCATGGCACCATCATCAATGAGATCTTCTAAATATTCTAGTGGAAAAGACTATTTGAGGAAATTGTCCATTTGATGCATGCAGAAGGAGAAGAGGTCCTTGCTTCATAACACTTCTGAGATAATAATAAACGAAGAGGTGAGGAAGCAAGGAACCTCTAGGGAAGCACAAGGGAATGTTGTGGGATTCATGTCTAACACCACACAAGCAGGTCCTTGGTAACGAATCATAGAATCATGGAATGGTTTGGGTTGGAAGGGACCTTAGAGATCATCTAGTTCCAACCCCCCTGCACGGGCAGGGACACCTCCCACTAGACCAGGTTGCTCCAAGCCCCATCCAACCTGCCCTTCAACACTGCCAGGGATGGGGCTTCCACCGACTCTCTGAGCAACCTGTTTCAGTGTCTCACCATCCTCATGGTAAAGAACTTCTTCCTAACTTCTAATCTGAATCTACCCACCTCTAGTTTTGATCTGTTCCCCCTAGACATGCCTCTACCTGACATCCTAAAATGTCCCTCAGCACTACCCTCTTGTAGGCCCCCTTGAGATACTGGAAGGCCACAATAAGGTCTCCTCAGAACCTTCTGTTCTCCAGACTGAATATCCCAACTCTCTCAGCTGAGCAGGCCAAGGAACATGGACATCAGTGTCATAGGAACTGAGCTTTTCAGGATTGTTGTCCCTGCTTCTGGCTTCTTCTAGATTTACATATACCAAAGGAAAAGCTGCAGATGTTTGCAAAGACAGGGAAAAGCCACCAAAATAATCTCTTATGTCCTACCTACTTGCTGAACCTTCTGTCTGGGAAAGAAGGACACAGTCCAGCACACAACCCAGCAAGGTGTTCAGTCCTCACACATTTATGGATGGGTTTTTGACCCAGGACTGAGTCAGGTGCCAAAGCTCTCCCTTCCCCTGGTGATGGACATAGTGTCATTCTTAGCTCCTGCTCCTGGCCATGTGGACTGGACATGCTCTAGACAGCAGGCTACCATCCAGGAAAGTGATTGTATCTCAGAGAAGTGACTCTCACACCAGAGAGACCACGCAAATTCAATCCAACTCCCTGAAATTGCTGTGGGCCAAGGGCATCATCTAAGAAGACATTTCTCCTATCTTAGGAAGATGCCCTTGCAGACCCTAAATCCATTTTCTCAGCCTCCAAGGATCTGCTTCACATTCTCCCATGCAGTTTCTGATAGCAATAGTACCCAGATGGTCTCCAGGATCCTGATAGCTGCTGCAGTAAAGGACATGACCCAGGGCAGGGATGGGCTCCAGCTCCCTGTGGACCCACCACCACAGCCAAGACCACAGAAGCAGGTGATGCTTTACCCAAGCAGTGTGGACCAAACCTATGGTCTTAACCCTCCTCTCAAATCCATCCCCAGCTTTTAGGTCCTTCCAGTGGCTCATGAAACAGATTGAACCAATTCACCACGATAAAACTTTCCATGAGGAACCAGTGCCACAAATACCAAGCAAAGCACTTTCCCAGACAGGAATTTTTTTGAGTCACTGGCCAACCACCAGCTTCCTTTTTGAGTCACTGGGTTCTCTACAGCAGCACCACAGCTGCACAAGCCCCCAGAATCATAGAATTATAGACTGGTGTGGGTCAGAAGGGACCTTAAAGATCATCGAGATCTAACCCCCCTGCATGGGCAGGGGCACCTCCCACCAGCCCAGGTTACTCCAAGTGCCATCCAACCTGGCCTTGTCCAGTTCTGGAGACCCCAACACAAGAAGGACATGGAGCTGTTAGAGAGAGTCCAGAGGAGGCCACAGAGATAATGAGAGGGCTGGAGCAGCTCTGCTCTGGAGCCAGGCTGGGAGAGTTGGGGTGTTCAGCCTGGAGAAGAGAAGGCTCCAGGGAGACCTGAGAGCACCTTCCAGTGCCTGAAGGGGCTCCAGGAAAGCTGGGGTGGGACCTTTTACTAGGGCTTGTAGCAAGGACAAGGGCAAATGGATTAAAACTGGAAGAGGGGAGATTTAGTTGAGACATGAGGAGGAAATTGTTTGCTGTGAGGGTGGTGAGACCCTGGCCCAGGTTGCCCACAGAGAAGGTGTGGAAGTCCCATCCATGGCAGCCCCACTCCCCCTTTCATTATTCCCTCCTTAAATCACAGCCAGTAAGAGCCCCCCTGAAACCCAGGCCGGTAAGAGGTGACAGGAAGCCAGCGACAGGGGTGGGAAGAAGAGCAACCTGCCAAAGCCCAGGGGGTAAAGTCACTGCAAGTATTTGTGCAGCCACGTTCATCACCCAAGGGACCTCTGGGTTTGATTAATAAGCGGCATGAAGCAGCTCAACTTCACAGAGCCCCATTGGGAGGGTGGAGGACAGGGAGGTCTTCATTAACATTAAAAAAATGGAGAGAAAAGTATTTTCAGGACACATTCAGTTCATAGAATCATAGACTGGTTTGGGTTGGAAGGAACTGTAAAAATCATCTAGATCCAGCCCCTCTGCATGGGCAGGAACCCCCCCCCCCCAACCTGCCCCTACCAAGGAGGGGAAAGGAGGTCAAGGAAGGAAGAACATGAGAGAAAGAGAGTTTTGGGACTGACTACCTCCACCAGCAGTGACAGTCTTGACAACTGGTCCAGATCAAGACACGTGTTGTTTAGCCTTGGTTTCCACCAACCCTATTTCCTAACATGCTCTGCTGATGGTGTCCTTGGCATTGGTCCCTTCTGCAAAGCCCAGTTCTTGCATGCCCTGCTGAGCACCACCACTGCTGCTGGTGTATTGGGGAAAACAACCTCAAGTTCATCCCAAAATGTCCTTGAGCTGCTCCTTGTGTCCAAGTGGGAGGGACTTTTTATAAGGGCCTGATATGATAGGGTAAGGGGTGGTGGCTTTAAACTGGAAGAGGGGAGATTTAGGTTGGACATTAGGAAGAAATTCTTTGTTGTTAGTGTGGTGAGACATGGGTTGTCCAGGGAAGCTGTGGGAGCCTCATCCCTGGAAGTGTTGAAGGGCAGGTTGGATGGGGCTTGGAGCAACCTGGTCTGGCGGGAGGTGTTCCCCAACCTCCAGGAGGTTGGAACTTGATAATCTTTAAGGTCCCTTCCAACCCAAACCATCTAGATCACAGATCTAAAGGGTCTTTTATGACAATCAGAAGTTTGACCTTATTTTTCAGAATGCTTCTGGGGCGACTGCATTGAGTAAATACCCAACAGCCCATGAAACCAGGCCAAGAAGACACTAAGAGAGGCATTTTCTCCACAAACACAGCCTGGTCAGGAACACTACCAGAAATACGTATTTTGAAAAGTGTCTCTCCTGATCCAAAAGGAAACACGGTTCTTAAAGGGTTGGATAATGATTGGAGGACCCAGGATCATCAGTAGACATCAAATCCAACAAGATCCATCTTCAGGAACAGCTAGGTCCACCCCAAGATCCTACTTGTGAAGCTAGAAAACCCTACCACCTACTCCCAGAACTGACCCCCTCCCCAGCAACTGGAGGACCTGCAGCCATAAGGACAACCCAGGAGCACATCCACGAATGATTTTTACCCTTTTTTTTGTTATTTTGCTTCAAAGTTCATCATGATGCTCTTCCCATGATAACCTCCACCATGTGCTAACCCCACCAAATATGGCTGCAGGGACATAAGGAGCTCATGCCAGGCCACGTCAGCACCTGAAGAAGTCCCCTCCTGCACCAGCCAACCTCTACTTACACACAAGGGACTAAGTGCCCCGAAGTTAAGTATCACAAGAACATGGGTGAGGACTGGAATTGCAGCAAAGTGGAGCAACATCAGCAGTTTCAGCAGAAACATCATAAGTAGCAGGAGGCTTGCTCTTCATAGACCTTTGACCCCAGAGATGTGAATAACATCATAATGTTACATAGATGACTTTTTTTCTTGAAGAGGGAAATAAGACAAATAAGAACTCACATCCCATCTAAGGGTGGGGGGACAACTGCAGCCCCCATTCTGCAGGCAAGGTGAGACACAGGGCATGATCCTGGTGCCACCTCTTCCAGGCTTTCTCCTCCCAGCAATTCCTCAGCTTTGGCTTGTTCCCAGCTTGTCCACAAGCTGCTCTGACCCAGAAGAAAATATTTACTCTCCAGACACTATCAGGCCTTGCACAAGATAAGAGCCAAGGCTGCAGAAACCTCAAGGCATATAAAGCCTCCCTGATGTTTGGGTGATGTTCTGCTGCATCCTCTCCTGCTCCCTTTCAGGTCAAACTGGATGGTTTATGGAACAAATTGGGGGGGATGGGACCAACAGCTATTCAGGAGAATGCTGCTGATGTGTTGTTTTTCAAAGCCTTGGTCACCAAGCCCCTCTGCTAACCTCTGCTGATCCCATCAGGTGGTTTAACTGGGGAGCTTAGTGGTAAGCCCTGTCCCTGCAAGGAGGCATCAAGTTACACAGGGTTATTCTCTGGAGACCCTAGAAGCTTTCAGAGGGATTATTCCCACTTTCTATTTTCAGGATGAAAATGAAGTTTAGGACTGGAGGGAACACACCCCAAGATGCAATGTTTTGTTCTTGGGTTGGTTTGGTGGTTTGTTGTTTTTCCTTATTTTCTAGGCTTTATTTTATTAATCTTGAAGTCACTGCTCAATCCTGTTAACTTGCTGCAAATCCGTGTTTTGCTGGAAAAAGAATTTGGCACCTTGAAGGGGGAGTAACTGGCCTAAATATGTGCCCAAATAAACCTCTAATGAACAGGAAAGGAGACAGGCAGGGAAGGGAGAATCTGCAGCAAGGCGGGTAGGAGGGGACTGGCAGAAGGAAAAAGGGGAGGGGGAGGCCAAAAGGGGAGGGGGAGGCCAAAAGGGGAGGGGGAGGCCAAAAGGGGAGGGGGCGGCCAAAAGGGGGAGAGGTGACAAGATCAAGGACAAGCAGTTCACAAGTATGGCATGATACCTGGCTACAAACCAGGTTCTCTGGCTCACCCAGCCCGAGCAAATGGACAATGTCAGGAAAAGACAGAAGAAATTCAATGGCAGCTTGGAGAACCCAGGGAAGCCTCCTGAGAGCCAAGGAAACCTGCACTATCTAGGGAAGAGTGAGATTACAATAATTAGGTCAGTTGGCACTAAGCCCTCTCAGAGCACATGGGAGCTGCTGCCTTGCTGG
>NW_009953730.1:12564-19102 GCF_000747805.2 Chaetura pelagica
GCTCACCCAGCCTGAGCAAATGGACAATGTCAGGAAAGACAGAGAAGAAATCAAACGGCAGCTTGGAGAACCCAGGGAAGCCTCCTGAGAGCCAAGGAAACCTGCACTATCTAGGGAAGAGCGAGATTACAATAATTAGGTCACTTGGCACTAAGCCCTCTCAGAGCACATGGGGGCTGCTGCCTTGCTGGAAAGTGGTGATGTCTTCAAGGAGCTGAGAAATCCAACAGCAACATGCCAGGGCTGTGGAGAAGACCAGGAGCAGGAAACTTCCTCCAGCTGCAAATCACAGCAGATGCTCACTTTGAGGTCTGAGGTTTAGTAGCATGAGAAAGTCTGATGGGATATTAGAAAATCCTTTCACTGACAGCAACTGGTGAGCCAAGAAGGTGGGAGATCCTTGGAAACAGCATCAAGACTCAGCTGGACAAGGCCCTGAGCAGGAAGGTTTGATGTAGAAGCTGGCCCTGTGCTGAGCAGAGTGATGGACCAGAGGACCTTCAGAGCTTATTTCAATCCAGAACAACACCAGCATCTTGCCTACATGGACCTTCCCTTAGCCCAGACTTCCAGGACAAAGCCACCAAGTCTTAATCTAAACCAGAAGAAACTTCTTCCCAGTGGCAAGTGGGCTGGAAATCCAGACTGACCTTTAGGAGAAGTAGCAGAGGTTGATGTGAAGCTCAAGTACACACACAGCAAGCAAAGCCTTCTGCTCCAGGAGGCAACCAGGATGGTCCCACACCGTGAGTGCTGTACAGCATACAGCTGAAAGCTTTCTACTACCCATCTTTTCCTTCATGGATGATCTAACATCAGCTCTGTCCACCTTGGCAGCCTCAAGACCCTAAGAGTTGAAAGAGCTCCAGCTCAGCCCCAGAGTGGGAGCTGGACTGAGCTCATGTCCAGATGTTTGGCACCAGACCAAGCAAACAGGAAAGGGAGAACAAAGAGGAAGATGAGTTCACCACCCTGACCCCCCTTTCTCTCTTCCTCCCCTTGTGTCCCATGCAAGAGCCATCATGTGTTTCCAATTTGGCCATCCAACATGAGGACCCAGCCTCCAATCCAGAAGACAGAAACCAGTCACCTATTCCTTGGTCTTCAGGGTTTTTCTTCAGATGATGACTTGAATCCAACCCCCACCTTCCAAAAAACATTCAGTTTTCTTACAGTGGAGGCAGATGCTCCTTTCACTGCTCTCCAACATTTTTTCTAAGCTTCTTCTTTGCCAACACTTCAGCAGGAAAAATGCTTGCACCTACAACCCACATCAGCTCCCTGTAGCAATCCACACACCAACCAATGGTGTGAGATGCTCTTGTGAAGACTCACTCCTTCAGACCACACAGCTGCTCTTCCAGCAAGGCCTGTTGATACAACCAAGCTCTTCCCACCAGCCAACTAGTCCACCAATACATCAAGTCCTTCAGGACTTAAGTACTTTCAACACGGCCTGTAGTGATAGGACAAGGGGTGATGGCTTTAAACTGAAAGAGGGGAGATTCAGACCAAAGAGAAGGAAAAAACGTTTTATGCTGAGGTTGGTGAGACACTGGCCCAGGTTGCCCAGAGAGGTGGGAGATGTTCCATCCCTGGAAACATTCCAGGTCAGGTTGGACAGGGCTCTGAGCAACGTGAGCTAGGTGCAGATGTCCCTGCTCACTGCAGGGGGTTGGGCTAGATGGCTTTGAAAGGTCCCTTCCCACCCAAACCTTTTGATGATTCTATGACTGACTGACACCAATTAAAACAAATCTTCACACAAGAAGAGCATCCTACAGACGCAACACTCCTGTACATGCCTCATGCAACCATGAAGTTCCTGCAGTCACTAGAGCTCACCAAAACCCACCAGCCTCCCCTTAAACACATACAAACATTTTTCCATACTCCTAAGTTCTGCAGAAGGCCTTGAGCACAAAGCTCATGTTCAACCAGCAAAGTCCTCTCATTAGCTTCCCAGATTTGTTATGTTCTCCCATCTCCCTCCAGGACACTACAAAGACACGGTTTCTCATGTACGTTGAATCAAAGTTCACCCCTATTTTATTAAAATAATTAGCTCATCAAACTCATGGCTTCTGAGCTGGCATTCCTCATAATACTTTAATCAATAGACAGAGGTGCTCAGAAGAAAGCTTAATATGGTCCAAGTTGAGTGTAGGTGCTGGGATGACGATGTTTTTCATTCATGTCACTGGAAGAGAAGAGAGAAGCTGGAAAAGGTGGGAAGGGTTAAGGGATGGAGGGCAGGACTCACCAACAGATCCACCTCTTTACATCCACTGAGATGGATCTGAGAGTCAGGGAATCACAGACTTGTCAGAGTTGGAAGGGACCTCTAGAGATCATCCAGTCCAACTCCCCCACTAAAGCAAGACCACCCAGAGCACATTCCTCAGGACTGCACCAAGGGGGATCTGGAGTATCTCCAGAGAAGGAGACTCCACAACCTCTCTGGCCAGCCTATCCCAGGACTCTGTCACCCTCACTATAAAGAAGTTTCTCCTCATATTTCCACAGCACTTCCCATGTTCCAGCTTGTGCCCGTTGCCCCTCGTCCTGTCCCTGGGAACTACTGAGCAGAGTCTGGCTCCATCCTCCTGCACCCACCCTGAGATACTTGTAGGCATTGATCGGGTCTCCCCTCAGCCTTCTCCTCTCCAGGCTGAACAGTCCCAGCTCTCTCAGCCTTTCCTCATCAGGGAGATGCTCCAATCCCCCCATCATCTTTGTCACTCTCCCCTGGACTCTCTCCAGCAGTTCCCTGTCTCTCTTGAACTGGGGAGCCCAAAACTGGTCCCAGTTCTCCAGCTGTGGCCTCACCAGGGGGAGCAGAGGGGCAGAATGACCTCCCTCCACCTCCTGGCCACGCTCTTCTTTATGCACCCCAGGATTCTATTTGCCCTTTTGTCCAAAAGGGCACTTTGCTGGCTCATGGATCATTTATTTTCTACCAGGACCTCCAGATTCTTCTCCTCAGAACTGCTCTCCAGCAGGTCCACCCCTAACCTCTATGGGTGCCTGGGGTTCTTCCACCCCAGGAGCAGGAGCATACATTTGCCCTGGTTGAACCTCGTTAGGTTCCTCTCAGCCCAGCTCTCTAGCCTGTCCAGGTCACATCACGCTTATTATCTAACAACCTCTGGCAGGTCCATTATTTGGTTGGATTCCTTACAAGAAAAAAAACACCAACGCCAGCAAAACACAAGCTGGGTTACTGAAACACTTCCAGGTGATGACCAACTTCTGACTACCCAGCACACCCAACCACCTCCACGCAAATATTCACCTCAGCTGCCAGCACCTTATAATGAAGCAGGTTTAAAGAACTTTTCACCAAAACACCACTTCCATGTCTGCAGTGTCTCACAACAGCCAGAACGGGCCAGAAAAGGCAACATGATGCCTCCAAGAACCAACCTACTGCTACAGGCTGGCCCAAAGCAAAGGCCAAGAGACTCAAGGTAGGAGAAGTGTTATCTGACATGGGTATTACAAGAAGAAACAGGCTTCATTTGGGTAGGTTTCTTGTAAAAATATAACTAGATTTTTAGAGTATATATTTACTTACACCTTAACGACCACCAGCCACACCACATTTGTTGACTATCAGACCAAAGAAACGGCTTCCTTATGAAGGTATGGCAAAGAGCTCCTTCAGAAGGTAAGGAAGAAGGAGGTGAATTCTGCCTTCAGCAAGGTCACCACACCTTCTCCAGAAACATGTAGCTGAACTGGACTGGTGTCATTCAACAGAGATCCTAATAAAGATCTGACCTAACTTCTGAGTCCTGGACTCTGTGCTCCTTACCCAAGGATTTTGGGCTAGTCAAGGCCCTGTTTTGGGGCACTCAACAAGATACCTTTGCTACCAGGAAGCCACATTCACTGTTTAATATGGGGACTCTCAGGTAACCCCTACATACTTGGAGGAGGAGATTGGATCAAAAATAGTCCAGAGCAGAAGGACTTTCGGGTGATGGTGGATGAGAAGCTCAACATGAGACAGCGATGTGCATTGGAGCCCAGAAACTACTCATGTTCTGGGCTGTATCCCCAGCAGAGTGGTCAGCAGGGGCAGGGAGGTGGTTCTACCCCTATACTTGGCTCTTGTGAGACACCACCTAGAGAACTGTGTCCAGTTCTGGAGCCCCCAATACAAGAAGGACATGGAACTCCTGAAGAAAGACCAGAGGAAGCCACAGAGATAATGAGAGGGCTGGAGCAGCTCTGGTCTGGAGACAGGCTGGGGGAGGTGGGGGGTTCAGCCTGGGGAAGAGAAGGCTCCAGGGAGACCTTAGAGCAGCTTCCAGTGCCTGAAGGGGCTCCAGGAAAACTGGGGAGGGACTTGGGACAAGGGCAGGCAGTTAGAGGATAAGGGGGGGCATGATTTTAAACTGGAAGAGATTTAGGTGAGACATCCGGAAGAAATTCTTTGCTGTGAAGGTGGTGATAATTGGAGAGCAGTAATAATTTAAGAGAATGTAAAATCTGACAGAAGAATCATTTAAGACAAAGATAGTTTCCTACTCCAAGAACATTATAAAACAAAGGAATAAGTGGTGCATGCTAGAACTTCCTAAGAAGATTAAAGTTGCTCTCAGGGTTTGAGTCTCTGGGTTCTGGAGGAGGACAAGAAGGGTTCTGGGGGGCTTGGGAGTTGCTTCTTGATTTTATTTCCCCTTTGGAAAGAGAAAAATAAAAAGAGTTTGGAGAGGAGAACAGAAGAGCAACCAAACTTGGGAAGGGTCTAGAGTAGAAGTCCTATACAGAGAAGCTGAGGGAACTGGAACTGCTCAGTCTGGAGAAGAGGAGGCGGAGGGGAGACCTCAATGTTGTCTACAGCTGCCCAAGCAGAGGTTGTAAGGAGGTGGGTGTTGGCCTCTTCTCCCAGGTCAAAAACACCAAGAGCAGAGGAATGGCCTCAAGCTGCACCAGGGGTGGTTTAGGTTGGATAGTAGGAAGAATGTCTATACTGGAAGAGTGGTCAGGCCCTGGAACAGGCTGCCCAAAGAGATGGTGGAGTCACCATCGCTGGAGGGATTCAAGAAACATGCAGATGTGGCACTTCAGGACACGCTGTAGTGAGCATGGGGGGTGTTGTGGTGGTAATGTTTATTTGGTGGTCTAGTGTGGGTTTTTTTTGTTGGCTTGTTTTTTTGGGTTTTTTCCTCCTGGGTGGATGGCTGGACTCTGTGATCTTAGGGGTCTTTCCCAACCATAACGATTTGGTGAACAATTCACCTTTAAAGGATGCACATGTTTCAAGCAGAACACATCAAATGCCTGATGTCACTGAAAATGGCAGAAGATGAAGTGACTCCCTGGCTGAGCAGCAGTGTCTGAAAGCCCTGAGGAGAGCAAGAGATGTTTCCTCCTCCCTGGCACTGAGCAGCTGGCTCAACTCTGCCATGGAAGGCAAGCTGGCAGGAATCCTGCACGGAGCTAGCGTCATCATCCATCCATCATCCACACAGACCTTTCCCATCAGGATCACAGAATGGTCACAGTTGGAAAAGACCTCTAAGATCTCCAAGTCCAACTGTCCAGCTGGAGCAAAGAAAAAAAACAACAACAAAAACCAAAACACAAAACAAACACCACAGACCACACAAAGCCAACAACACCACCACAAAAAAAAAACAACCATGCCCACTAGAGCACGTTCTGAAGTGCCACATCTACATGTTTCTTGAATACCTCCAGGGATGGGGACTCCAGCCCTGCCCTGGGCAGCCTGGGCCAGGGCCTCACAACCCTGGCCAGCAAGAAATGCTGCCCAACATCCCAGCTCAGCCTCCCCTGGCACCACTGCAGCCCATTTCCTCTTCTCCCATCCCTTGTTCCTGGGGAGTAGAGCCTGACCCCCCTGGCTCCAACCTCCTCTCAGGCAGCTGCAGAGCCAGAAGGTCTCCCCTCAGCCTCCTTTGCTCCAGCCTGGACACCCCCAGCTCCCTCAGCTGCTCCTCCTCACCCTTGTGCTCCAGACCCTGCCCCAGCTCCCTTGCCCTTCTCTGGACACGCTCCAGCCCCTCCATCTCCTTCTTGTCCTGAGGGGCCCAGACCTGACCCCAGGATTCCAGGTGCCCCCTCCCCAGGGCCCAGCACAGGGGGACCAGCCCTGCTCCTGCTGGACACACCAGTGCTGACACAAGCCAGGATGCTGGTGCCTTCTGGGCCACCTGGGCACACACTGGCTCATGTTCAGCCACTGTCAACCAGGATCCTTCAGCAGTCATCTTCACTCTCCTCTCTCTGGTGACTCCATCCCACCAAATTCTATCTTCCTTGTTTTTTTTCATACTATGACTAGGCTAGTCCTCATAATTTCACTGGGCTTGCCCTTGTCTGCATCTCCACAGATGTCCATGCTGGGGATCAAAGCAGGAGATCTGGAGCTGCTGCAGGCCTGGCAGTATGTCCTCCGGGCTGTATTTCTATCCTCCTGGCACAGGGAAAACTCCTCCTGATGGCTCATCCTACCCCACTGTGCCCTTCCTCACTGGAATGCTGAGGAGACAGACAGGCTCAT
>NW_009953730.1:19115-28035 GCF_000747805.2 Chaetura pelagica
AGTAGCACAGGAGGTTCTCCAGGAAAACCTCGGCAAAGCCAGCAAAGGGATGAGTGAGCAAAGCGGAGAGGGAAAGGCTGAGTCACTTCCTCCCCCAGAGCCCCAAATAGAGAAGAACGTAAGGAAAACCATTCCCTGAGCTGACATAAAAGGAAGAGAATCCCCAGCTGAAAAATAAATAAATATTAGAATCCTAATAATAATAAATCAAAGTGCACGTGGTGACGGCACAAAGGGAAGGGAATGAGCAGCTTGTCCTGCTGCAGCCCTAACGGGAGAGGCTGTCACAAGCAGGGAGGAGCAGAGCATCATTCCTGGCTCCTCAGGGAGCTGGAGGTTCACTGATCACTTCTATCAGCAGCTCCAGATCCAAGGCAAGTTCATGGATCATTGATGATGCCAAAAAGCAACCCTGCTGCTGTCCTGTCTCCTGCAGGAGATGCTGTGACCTTGGTCTTGATAGGAATTGTGGAATAATTTTTGTTGGAAAAGACCTTTAAGATCATCCAGCCCAATCATTTTGCCCCAGCCCTGCCAAAGCCACCCCTGCCCCATGTCCTTCAGCACCACATCTACATGGCTTGGAAACCCCTCCAGGGATGGGGACTCCAGCCCTGCCCTGGGCAGCCTGGGCCAGGGCCTCACAACCCTTTTGGGGAAGTTTTTCCTAATATCCAACCTAAACCTCCTCTCATCCTTTGCTCCAGGCTGGACACCTCCAGCTCCCTCAGCTGCTCCTCCTCACATTTGTGCTCCAGCCCCTTCCCCAGCTCTCACAGAGAGCCTGGCCAAGCTTTTTGGGACAGATTTCATCCATTCCCCAACATGCAGATGCTCTACGTGAGCTTGAAGCAGGCAGCACGTGCAAGGTGATGATTAGGAGCACTAACTGTATAATCCACCCTGATTATCTAGCCCAGGAGGTACATGGTGAGGCTAAGCTCAAGGCTGGAAAACCCTTCTAAATGTTGGGATACCTGTACAGCCAAGCAGAAGACCTCAGAGAGAAACCAACTACTAGTTTTCACTGCAAGCTCAGTAGTCACACGCAACCACCGAGTTCTGGGAAAACAGTGGACAGCAGAATATTGAATAGTTTGGGTTGGAAGAGAACTTAGAAATCATCTAACATCATCCCATCACACCCTCCCTAGCAGCATCCCTACAGCCAGCTCCTCCTTCTCCAGATCCAAGACAATTTGAGCTATTTCCCAAGAGAAAACCCACTGAATTACTGAATGTACCTTCTGAGTTAACCAACCCACTTGCATGCAGAACATATTTAAGCTCACAACTGCTGCAGCCCCTCCTTGTAATGAAGGATCAGTTGGGATTTCCTTTCTCCATCCTCTTTCTTACAGCTTTGTAAGTTCTCTTTCAGATCTGAGCTCTGTCAAATTGGGCTGAAATGAAGCCCTAGATTAAAAAAGCTTCTGGAGGAAGAGCAAGTGCTGAGTGCATAAGCCTCATTTTTTTTTCATGAAAATAAACCAAAAGCAAATAAATACAGAGAAGAAGCTTCAAAGTGGCCACCTGTACTTGATAAATAAATCTTACACCCCATGTCATTCAAAATATTGACAAAAAAAAAAAAAAGAGTGCAAATCATAGAATTCCAGATTTTTTTGGGTTGGAACGGAGCTTAAAGATCCCAACCCCCTGCATGGGCAGGGACACCTCCCAACAGACCAGGTTGCTTCAAGCCCCATCCAACCTGCCCTTCAACACTGCCCGGGATGGGGCAGCCATCTGGGCAACCTGTTCCAGGGTCTCACCACCTTCACTTTAAAGAATTCCTTCCTAATGTCCATCCTAAACCTCCCCTCTCCCAGTTTCAATCCATTACCTCTTGCTACAAGCCCTTGCAAAAAAATTGTGGTGATAGAGAAGAAAGGGTAAAAAAAAAAATCCACGCTCCCCCCCAAAGACTTCAGATCTACCACAGAAACCCAATCTGGGCTCCTGCCTTCCCTCTGCTGTTTACCAAATGAGTCACCCTTCCTGCCTTGAACGCTCCACGGCTCCTGAATGGACTCTCTCCAACAGCTCCATGTCCTTCTTGTGTTGGGGACCCCAGCCCTGGACACAGTTAGATCCATGGAGCTAGGAAGAAACTGATTTCAAGAAGGATGATTTGTGCTCCACAGCTGCTCCAAAACCCAGGAAGGAGGGAGAGGGACCAGCACCCTAGGGTGAATCTTTGCAAATAAAGCATCCAAGAGGAGAAGGATTCTGTAGCTCTCCTACCATCCACGTGCTCCACAGAGCTGTGATGTCCCCTCTGCCACCAATACTGCTATGAGCATCCACAAAGTTAGAAAATAATGCTCCTGTGCCTGCATCAGGCCAGCATGGACACGGAGAAAGCAGGGATGCAGGGAGAGATGGAAAACTCCCTCATGACCAGAAGAGCTTTCCAGAAACATGTGTTTCACTGCAGAGCTGCTGTGGGGATGTGAGAAACTCCTGGTCCCAAAAGGAAGAAAACTGCCCGAGAAAGACATCCCTCACCTCATCACATCTGGCCTCCTGCAGCTCTTCAACTTCTTCCATGGACTGCTCTTCCTCTAGAGGCATCTGTAGCTACCACAGATTCACTGAATGGTCGGGGTTGGAAGGGACCTCTGAAGATCATCAAGTCCAAACCCCCTGCTGCAGCAGGAACACCCAGGGCAGGTCACACAGGAATGTGTCCACATGGGGCTGGAAAGTCTCCAGAGAAGGAGACTCCACAGCCTCTCTGGGCAGCCTGGCCCAGGGCTCTGTCACCCTCACAGCAAAGAAGTTGCTCCTCATCTTGAGCTGGAACTTCCTGTCTTGTCACTTGGGGCCGTTTCCCCTCGTCCTGTCCCAGGCACCACTGAGACTGGACCATTCCTGACACCCACCCTGCAGGTATTGAGAGACATTCATCAGGTCCCTTCTCAGCCTTCTCTTCTCCTCACTAAACAGCCCCAGGTCCCTCAGCCTTTCCTCATCAGACAGATGTTGCAGTCCCTTCATCATCCTTGTAGCCTCCCTTGGACTCTCTCCAGCAAATCCCCGTCCCTCTGGAACTGGGGAGCCCAGAACTGGACACAGTCCTCCCTCATCAGAGAAGAGCAGAGGGGCAGGAGAATCTCCCTTGACCTGCTGGCCACACTCTTCTTAATACAGCCCAGGATGACACAGGCCTTCCTGGCCACAAGGGCACATTGCTGTCCACCAGAACCTTAAGGTCCTTCTCCATGGGGCTGCTTTCTAGCAGGCCAACCTCTAACCTATACTGGTGCCTGGTGTTTCTTCTCCCCAGGTGCAGGACTCTAAACTTATTCTTATTGAACTTCATGAGGTTCCTCTTTGCTGAGCTCTCCAGTCTGTCTAGATCTCCCTGAATGCCTGCACAGCCTTCATGTGGATCAGCCAATCCGCTGTGAGACCCCATAGCCCCTAATAACTCCACCTACCTCACCTACTACCTCACAGTGATGAAATACGCACATGGCAAGAAAAAGAAAGGAATAACTTCCCAAAAGCTCCCCACGTCCTGCTGTGAAGCCTCCAGCTGCAAAAATCATTGCTGCAAGTTTTAGAATTGCCAGCCCAGCTTCTCCAGCCAGAGAAAAATGTAATCAAAGATGCCTTCAAGCCAATTGCCTGGCTGAGAAGAGACATTTCTTGCATGACTGATACACCCTGATTTAAAGGAACACAGCTCCCCTGGGTGCAGGCATCCACCCCTGTCTCTTCTCACCATGCAAAGCAAAAACCTCCTTCAACATAAAATATTTCTCTGTTATTAAATTCTAGCTAACAACCACAACCCTTCCTGATTTCTCCTCCTCTCTTGCCCAGCCACTCAAGATGGTATTTTTGATGGTACATTATTAAAATCCCCTCTGTTGTCATTGCAGCCAAATATGGTGTCAAATATGGTGCCAAATATGCAGGTGAGACCCTGGCCCAGGGGTTTGTTCCTGGCTGGGTGATGCAGGGAGATGCCAGCACCCAAAAGCAAACCAGCAGTTGTTGACCACTGCTTCAAGCTGGCTTGGTTAGACATAAACTACATCACAGTCCTGCTGGTGACCAGAGCACATACTTATCTCCTGGATACAAAAAATCCTGTGAAATTCACTCTACAATTACTCACAGAATCATATCACAGAATCCCAGACTGGTTTGGGGTGAAAGGGACCTTAAAGATCATCCAGTTCCAACCCCCCTGCATGGGCAGGGACACCTCCCACCAGCCCAGGCTGCTCCAAGCCCCATCCAACCTGCCCTTCAACACTTCCAAGGAAGGAACATCTACATCCCCATCTTCTCCAGGCAGGACAAGGAGCAGGGGGACCAGAAGCAGGGGGACCAGGAGGACCCTGGAGGTCATGATTCTGCAATCCCTGTGCTGGGGGCTCCAGAACTGGGCCCAGAACTGCAGGAAGTGACCCCCTTCAGACACTGGAAGGTGCTCTAAGGTCTCCCTGGAGCCTTCTCTTCTCCAGGCTGAACACCCCAACTCTCCCAGCCTGGCTCCAGAGCAGAGCTGCTCCAGTCCTCCCAGCATCTCTGTAGCCTCCTCTGGACTCTCTCCAACAGCTCCTTGTCCTTCTTGTGCTGGGGATTCCAGCACTGGCCTGCAGGGGGAGTGGTCTCATGAGAATGGAACAGATGGGTAGAATCCCCTGCTGGCCACGCTTCATCTGATGCAGCCCAGGCCGTGGTTGGCTTTCTGCACTGCATCAAAAGTGTTGTTTGATTGAATCTCACAAGCTTGTCTTTGCAAGCACAACACTTCTGAGCTAGAAGAGAAACCCACCACAGGTGTGATCCGGAAGTGTTGAAGGGCAGGTTGGATGGGGCTTGGAGCAACCTGGGCTGGTGGGAGGTGCCTCTGCCTATGCAGAGGGGTTGGAACTGGATGATCTTTCAGGTCCCTTCCAACCCAAACCAGTCTGCAACTCTGAGATGACTCAACACTTGCAATTGTACCTACTTATTGCAGAAGACCTTCCCAACTCTAGCCTGGTGATAGACTAGGTGTCATCTCTGAACCTGGCATGGCACAGCTGATGGCAGGGACCTGGACTGCTGTGGTGTGCAGTGCCACCCTGCTGCAGCCTCCCTTGTCACCCTTCCCATGACAATCTGCTTGCCTCCTGTGCCAGCTACCAACCAACACCATCAGTGCTGGAGGGATGGCAACAGCTTGGTTATCAACACTAGCTTCTCCCAAGCTTCTCCTGAGGTCCCAGGGAATGCAAGCCAAGCAATATGGCCCCTCCATCATTTCATGAGTCCAAAAGCATCTCTGAGAATTAATTACAAACCCTCTCAATGGTTCCCCACTGCAGGCAGCTGGAGAAGCTGGTGGCAGCTGTGTGTCTCCCTGGAGCTTCTGCTTTGGCAAGGGGGAGGTTGTGGCAGTGGTGGAGCCTTCCTAGGGTGGCAAAGGTTTTACAAATGAGTGCCAGCAAGCTGGGTCAGATCCAGAGGGAGGAGTAAGGTTGGCTGTTTGGTTTTGGGTTTGTTTTTCTTTGCATTAAGGCCAATCAAAATAGCTGGTGAGAAACGAGAAGCTTGTGGGGCACCTGAGTGTCTCCTCAGGTCACCCAGGCATGACATGATACCAAGGGCTGGGGCACACCACACAGCTGCCCATCACCACTCCCCATCCCAGGGACATCTCCACCCACAACATCCTGCCACTTGAGAGATGCAGATGACATCCACCACCACCCAGCAGCATGGTGGACATAACCATGCTGGTTGAAGGTGAAGCTGAGTGAGAGCCTGGTGGCCACAGAGGAGACACCCTCAATAAATTGCTGAGCATTATGAAATGCTGTGGCAGCTCCTGGCTGACAGGCACAGCAGGATTTGGTCCTGCAGCGAAAAAGCTTGAGTTGTGTCACCACGGCTTCTCCTGCCACCTAAGAAAGCAGGTTTTAATTCTCCTGTACAACAATCGCTACGTGTCTGGGGGACATGGCAGGGCAAGGGTTGTCCCTGCAGGAGAGGAGACAGGAGCAATGGCTTATCTGATGTGAGCATAAGATGTGACCCTTGTCAACCTGTGGTCCCTAAAGGCTCCCACTGCTTCAAAGGAGTCTCCAAAAGCTAACTTGAAACAGCAAAGATCTCAAATCCATTCTAGAGACACCACCCCCATTCCTGGCTACCTTTGGGGTACCTCTACATTGCAGAAGACCGACAATGATGATGTTAAGAGTCCAGCAAGCCAAGGCCAACCATGGCACAGACCAAAGCAGACGTGGAAGAGACAAACCTCTCTTCTCCAGCAGGAAAGCTGATGGTTAAAGCCACAACAGTTTTGAGAACATTCAGTGTCATCTTCATTTCAGTCTGTACATCGTTCTCCTAGGATCACCAGCAGGGCACCTATGTTGTAAATGAGTTTTTATATATGCGCCCACACATATATTTAAATAAATAAAACTAAAAGAGCCAGTCTCTCACACAAACAGAACATTATGGGTTGGGTCTACTAGCCCTTTACTTCAAATGACTCACTAACGCACACAGTGGCAGAACTGCACCTTCTCCAAGGAGTTTCAGAAGAACATCCCAAAGCAATTATGGAGATTACCCACCCAGAAGCCTCACCACTTCCAGATGGTCAAGACAGCAACAGTTGTCCTTTCCTCAACCTGATGAAGACCATGAGCTCCCTCAAACAGAGCAGCAGTCTGTTAACTCTGAAACTTAACGATGGCAGGTAAAATGAAAACATCTTCATTCCTCTACCAAACTGAAGCACAACAAATTCATTAGCAATATTTAATTGTTCAATTGAAACAGTCAAGCAATCTGCTACATGTGCCCCAAATAGCTCATCTGCAGCCCCCAGCTTCCACAGAAACCTTAGGGATCTTGATATACTTTTAGGTGTAGCTCCTCACAAATAGACAGGACCCCAAAGACTCAGTTGAGTGGCAAGAACATGAAATTAAATAAGGTCCAGGAGGGTCTTCTTGCCTCTCTGCAGAGACCTACGGGCAAAAAATCAACCAGTGATAACTACCACCATTTCACCCTGCTCCAACTGGGAAAAGATTTCAGCTGCAAGGAGAAACCCAAGATCAGAAGGAAAGGGGAGAGTCAGCATAGCAAAATTTGTCCTCACCAGAAGACCACAACAGAGTGAACTTCCAGGAGCACTTCACCCTCAAGCGAGAGTGGTCAGACAGCAAAAAGAGAAGAGCATTTTTCTCTTCCAAGACAGAGCGATGAAGGAGGGACATCTGGAGACAAAGCTCAGTACCTTGTCATCCTTCTCTTCCAAAGTCTGGATCAAGGGATAACAACTATATGTTTTCATGCTCTGGAGATTATTTTTCATGGGACTCAGGAACTCTCCCACCCCGTTTGTGCTCAAGGCTGACTCAGCTATGGGAGTGAAGGTGTCAAAGCCAGCCCAGCTCCTCAGGTAGCTCACTCCTGTCCCACATCCCCCTGCAAAGGCAGAACTGGTGCTCAGTTCATCTCCAGTTTCTCCAGAAAGCTCTTTGGTGCTGGGCTTTACCCTCCAGGCCACCTGAGATAAGTCACATTCCCACATCACTTTCACCCTTCAACAGCTGCTCCTTTAAAAGCAACATGAGACCTTACAAATGACAAAGAAGATGCTTCCTAAGAGTTGGAGAAGACCCATGGCACTTTCACCATGACACCTTCAATTCACAGAGCCCTCTGGTACAGAACTCCCATCACAAGGAGGTCTCAGATGGAGCTCAGAGGGAAAGGAAAGAGCTTTACATACGAACACAGCCTGAGCTTCCCAAAACAGACACTGCTCATCTCTCTGCCAAAGATAACACACTTCACATGCGGAAACCACAGCCTAGAAATTTCACTCAAGGCTTGAGGGAACAAAATTCAGCAGAAGCTTTTGCTCTTGGACCTCAGGATAAGAAAGGGCAGAGCAAAGCCTTCCTGGTCCTTAAGGGGGAAAACAACGTGGATTGACACCATCAAATGTTTGGGATTTTCCCACTCACTAGAGGGAAAGTGGGAAAATTGGTTTGTCAGGGTCACATAAGCCCTGCAGAGCAGGATGCTTCCCTCTTCACTCCACGTGGCATCCCTTTGCCAGCATCTGGATGCTCAGAGGATGGTCCACATCAAAATGCCTTCAGAAGCTTCGGAAAGGAGGGATTATTAAATCACTCTGTATTATTTTGGTATCTTTGGGCTGAGAGAAACAACCTGCCAGCTTCCTCTCAACTCTCCCGTTTCTGTTAACAAGGCTGTGACTTCCAGCTCCATCCAATACCTGCCTGAGTGTTGGAGAAAGAGTCGTATGGATTACTGGAGCATGGATGGAGGTAGCATAGGTGAACATGTGAAAACAGCCTATTTCAGAGGAGCTACCAGGTCTCCAACCAGGCCCAGGGCATTCCAGCCCTCCTCCTCACGCTGGGAAACAGCACCTGACCCTTTCTAGTGTAAAGGGACTGATAACCTCACCTGTGTGGGGTCCTGCTGGTACGGGGAGTCTCACCCCTTCCAGAGGACCCTGACACAAAGCACAGCCCTGAGAGATGAATCATCCTCTGAGTTTACAGCAAAACAACTCCAAGGACGGGAGTTTTGAGGCCCTGGGATGCCGGGGGCAGCCAGCAACTGCTCCTGCAGACACCAAGCATTGCTGGGGGCAGCTGCAGCTGCCTCTCAGCATCTGTTGTCCCCGACCTGTCACCCCACGGTCCCTTCCCGGGACCACGTGCAGCCAGGGTGACTCTGCAGGAAAACCATCACGGTCACAAAAAAAACCCACCAAACCAAATACAACAACATTTCAATCCCCGAACGGGGGAGGGTCCTCCCCTGGCTACACCCCAACCCAGCCCTGCGCCAAAGGTGGGGAAAGCAGCTCCCGGGAACCCTTTTGGGGGGCGGGGGGGGGGGTTGGAAGTGT
>NW_009953730.1:28937-29170 GCF_000747805.2 Chaetura pelagica
GTGTCCAGAGAAGGGCAAGGGAGCTGGGGCAGGGTCTGGAGCACAAGGGTGAGGAGGAGCAGCTGAGGGAGCTGGGGGTGTCCAGGCTGGAGCAAAGGAGGCTGAGGGGAGACCTTCTGGCTCTGCAGCTGCCTGAGAGGAGGTTGGAGCCAGGGGGGTCGGGCTCTGCTCCCCAGGAACAAGGGATGGGACAAGAGGAAATGGGCTGCAGCGGGGCCAGGGGAGGCTGAGAT
>NW_009953730.1:29345-42972 GCF_000747805.2 Chaetura pelagica
GAGCAGGGGTGGCCTGGGCAGGGCTGGGGGAGTGGTTGGGCTGGGTGATCCTAAAGGTCTTTCCCAACCAAAATTATTCCATCATTCTCTCATTTCAGCCAGCCAAGCTGCATCTTTCAGGATTCAGGCAGAGAACTGCACCATCTCCCACCCCATGCTCAGCACCATCCATCCCAGCTCTAACAAAGTGGGTTTTAAGCTGAGCTGAAAAGAAGGAAACTGCAAGTGTTTCCATATAAACCAAGTGTTTCCATATAAATCAAGCATTTCCATGTAAATACACAAAACCCTGAGTCAAGAAATGCAAACCCTAGGACTTCAGCACTTTTTAACCACTCTCCTTGCCAGCCAGATCCATCCCGCCCGTTCAGACCCGCTCAAAGCCACTTGGAAACCTTCCTGTGAGCCATTTAAGCCACTTTCTCCTTACCCCACCAGGCCCTCAGAAACACCAGCCCATCTAATTACCCTGGTTTTCTTCTTGTTTGGGCAGATATTCAAGAGGTAACTTTGTTTTTAGCCACGGATTCTTGGTTGCTCTCCCACTCTGTCCCATTAACCCCGATAAACGGATCACATTGGTGGACATCAAGGGAAGAACCACAGCCACAAATTAACCAAAAGAAGTGGCCTCTGAATTCTTCTTGGACAGCAAAATAGGATTAAAAAAAAAAAAAGATCTCCCATCCCTGCTGTGCTTTCTTTTTGGCCGGATGGTTTGCTGGGCAGGTTGCCATGACAACCTTAGATTCACCGGAGGGTGGCTATAATTGGGAGAGCACATTGTTAATTTAGCCCCAGATTTTTTTTTAAATGATTTTGTTTTGTTGTATTTAAAGCAAATAAAAAATAAAAAAATGGGGGATGGGGGTGGGAGAACTGCCTAGATTTTCATATTTTTTTATCTATGCTCACACTAAAGGTTTAATTATTAATCTGAGCACCGATATCATCGCTCCAGGCTGAGCTGCTGCTCAGAGCTCACCAGGGTAGACAACAGCTCTGCCCACATCCCACCTCCCTCCTGCAGCCCCCCTCCAGCTCCTTGATTCCCTTAATCCAAGACCCAACTTCCCCACCCCCGGGACCAGGCTCCCCACCCCTGGGACCAGGATTTCCCAGGGATGCTCCTGGAATATGAGAGAAGGGTTGAGGGAATAAAAAAGGTAGGATCAGCTCTTGGATTAATGAGATTTTTTTTAATTTTTTTTTGGAATGCCTGTGTGATTGGGGGGTGTCAGCTCTAACCTGGTGACTTCAGCAGAAGAAAGATATAGAACTGTTGGAGAGGGTCTAGAGGCAGCCACGGAGATGCTGGGAGAGCTGGAGCAGCTCTGCTCTGGAGCCAGGCTGGGAGAGTTGGGGTGTTCAGCCTGGAGAAGAGAAGGCTCCAGGGAGACCTTAGGGCAGCTTCCAGTGCCTGAAGGGGCTCCAGGAAAGCTGGGGATGGACTTGGGACAAGGGCAGGGAGGGATGGGATGAGGGGTGATAATTTTAAACTGAGAAAGGGGAAATTTAAGTTGGATATTAGGAGGAAATTCTTCACTCTAAGAGTGGTGAGGAACTGGAATGGGTTGCCCAGGGAGATTGTTGATGCCCCATCCCTAGAGGTTTTTAAGGCCAGGTTGGAGATTTTGTGCAACCTGGTCTAGTGGTTGGGTTCCCTGCTCATAACAGGGGGTTGGAACCTTTGAGGTCCCTTCCAACCTTAATGGTACTATGAAATTGTATGACCCTTCAGCTCAGCTCCTTATTTATGGTAAATCACCCTCTTTGGAGAACATTCATGGAAATATTCATGGTGTGAACATGCTGGCATGTCCCCTTCCTAGGTAGGCACATTAGGTCCTGTCCCATCGTGGTGGGACCTCTCCAAGCATCCTGCTCTTGCCCCAATGTGCTTGAGGTATCCCTGGCCAGGTGACATTACAAAGTGCCACTGGGTGCTCACCTCCACCCTTGCTGGGAGCAGGAGGGTGGCTTGGGGACTGGGTGGTCTGTTTGAGGATCTCAGATGGGTGCTGGATCAGGGCACAAAATCTCCAGCCCGAGCTTTTGGGAGAGGAACTGACCCATCCTGCAGAGCATGGTCTTTGTGGGAGCGTGGGAAGGAGCTGGATTCATTCCTCTAGTAGGTGTGGGGGGAATTTGGGTGGAGATGACAGCAGGGTGACTAGAGGGACACCCAGGGAATGTGGCACGTGGGATGGGTGGCAGGAGCTGTGGACAGGGCAGGGTAAACAGGCAGCATCAGCCTGGAGCTTGGGAAAAAGTGTCACCTCTGCCATCTCACTCCCACCCTCATGTGGGTTTGGAGCTTCACGGCCATGCTGGTTGTGATGTTCATGATTAACCTGTCCCAGCAGGAAGAAAGTGCAGCTTTCTGGTATCTGGGGAATTTTCTCCAGGAGCTGGAGCAGCTCCAGGTACAAAGAGCAAAGTGGAGCTGCTGGTCCTGTTCCCCATGGGGCTTCAATCCTGCTGCCCTCTGCTGGTGTGTGCTCAGCAGCTTGGCTTCCTCCTTTCATCCCTGCTTCTGGCTTCATCCCATCGTAGGTTGGAAAGGAGGAAAGATGGGAAAGGGTTAAAGACTTCAAAGAGAGGGGGGAAAATGAGGAGTTGGGAAAAGCCAGGGATGGAGGAGGGAATGGAAACCTCCTTCTTTGAAGGAGAACATGCTGTGGCTGTTGTTTTGTGTACCATCCAGCAGGTAATAACAGGAGATGACTCAGTGGTTGGGAAATTAACTTGGCTCTTGATTAAAAGGGTGTATTTAGGGAGGCAGGGACATCTCAGGGGAGGTTCTCCAGCTCCTCAACACAGGGAATTGAAGCAGGCTGCCTGGATCTTCTGCTGCCAAGCACAGAGTCCATGTCCTGCCTCAGCATCCTTCCAGGGCTGCTGAGAAAGCTTCAAACATCTCTGGGAGGACGTTAAGAGCCTCATAGAATCATTGAATGGTCAGGGTTGGAAGGGACCTCTGGAGATCATCAAGTCCAACCCCCCTGCTGCAGCAGGAACACCCAGGGCAGGTCACACAGGAACGTGTCCACATGGGGCTGGAAAGTCTCCAGAGAAGGAGACTCCACAGCCTCTCTGGGCAGCCTGGCCCAGGGCTCTGTCACCCTCACAGTAAAGAAGTTGCTCCTCCTCTTGAGCTGGAACTTCCTGTGTTGTCCCTTGGGGCCGTTTCCCCTCGTCCTGTCCCAGGCACCACTGAACAGAGACTGGCCCATTCCTGACACCCACCCTGCAGGTATTGAGAGACATTCATCAGGTCCCCTCTCAGCCTTCTCTTCTCCTCACTAAACAGCCCCAGGTCTCTCAGCCTTTCCTCATCAGACAGATGTTCCAGTCCCCTCATCATCCTTGTAGCCTCCCTTGAACTCTTCCCAGCAAATCCCTGTTCCTCTGGAACTGGGGATCCCAGAACTGGACACAATCCTCCAGATGTGGCCTCACCAGGGCAGAGCAGAGGGGCAGGAGAACCTCCCTAGACCTGCTGGCCACACTTTTTAATGCACCCCAGGATTCTATTGCCTCCCTCAGCTCTCTCTTCATTTAGTGGGAACTGGTGGATCTCTGCCAGTGGGAAATGCTCCAGCCTGAAGATTTTTGTCCTGGGAAAATAGCAGAAGTTGGAAAGAGTATCTGAGGACACAAAGATACTTGAGACCACAAACTGCAAGCAAAAAGATTCTATGCTAAACTCTCCCTTGCCCTGAAGATACCCTTAAAAAGGCTCAAGAATGATGGGGACCTGCAACTTCAGAGGGGAAACATAGACTATTTCCAAAGTCTTCTGCTTGTAGCTGTGGGTGATCATTGCTTGGTGCTCTCTCCTTAGCTTGGAGAACATCTTGGCTTCACAGGGTGTTGCTGGAGGCTAAACTCCACGTCATGTGTTCTGCTGAAATGATCTTCCTTGAGTGGAAGGCTCAGTTGTCCATCCAGATAGGTGCTATCACAATCCAAAGAAGGGAATTCCTTTCTTCTTCTCCAAGGACTCTGGCATAGGTGGGATGGTGGGGCTGGAGACACGGTGATGTTTCTAAGAGGTGACCATCAAAATGCCACCATGGCCTTCAAGTGTCCAGATGCTCCTGCAGGAAAGGAAACCTTTAAACTAGTTGGGTCAACAATCTTCCTGCCAGAGTCAAGAAGATTATTTCTGGAAGGAAGTAATTTTTCTGGCCAGGCTGAAGACGAGTTGAAACCAAACAGACCACCCCAAATGACAGACCTACTGTGGGACCAAGGACTGGAGGCAGACAAGGTCTTTATTCTCATCCTGACAGAGCCTGAACCAGCAGCTCTGCCCTCCTTCCTGAGCGTGGATATGTCTGTCCCTGCCTGGGGGGCTTCTGGTGTTGGACATGGGGCTCCAGCCTTTCCTCCTCCACCCAAACCTGGTGGGGTGAGATGATCTGGCTGCAAACTGAGAGAAAAACTGAGGTGATGGGACATGCGTATGGCCACGTCGGGGGGCAGAAGAGGCAGCAAGAAGCTGCCAAGACTCTCCCCTATGTATGAAAATCCAAATCTAAATAAAATTTCAGAGCAGGGCGCCGTGGAAGAAGGAATTGCAAGGGGAGGAGCTGGTTATGAAAGGCTGGGTGCAGGGACAAGCTCCTTCCCCCACTTCTGAGTTATTTTTGGAAGGGCATTTGTATCCAGCACCACCATCAGTGCCAAGGCTGCTTGCAAGTCAAGGCTAAAATTCCTGGTATCCAGTCCAGGTCTAGAACAAGGATGGATCCAGGCTCCTAGACACCTGAGCTTAGGAAGAAGGTTTTGCTGCAGATGGGTTGAAATCCAGTTTTGATGCAGCTTTCCATCCTGCAGATGAGAAGATGCAACTCATTGACCTCCTTGCTTCAAAGAATAGCTCTGATTTCTCATATTTCCCATAGTTCAGCTACTTTATGGACATCAATCATGACTTTCCTCCCCTGATCTAATTCCCAGCTACATCTTGGGATGAAAGAGGCCTCAGAAATGTCAAGTGTGATGGTCCAGGTAAGAACAAATAACCAGTTGAAAGGACTGGCACTATTCTGGTGCTGAGGAAACTGATGAACATTTGCAAAGGTCAAACTGCTGAGGAGGCCAAGCAGAGCTGGCAGAGGCATCACAGGGTCTTGAGATGGATGATGAAGGATGTCCTTCCACACCAGGAGAGGCAGATCTTATCAGATGCCTCCTCAGGGTGATAGAAAACATCCCTGAGAGGGGCATCAATAACTCTGGGTTTGCTGGAGAACAAATTCAAGTCAACCATTGGCCAAGCAGGCTTTGCAGAGGCAGGGATGGCCAAGGAATGTTCTGCTAATCCAGAAATCTCTTTTCTCCTGGTTGCAAATGTTGTGGGTTGTGGGTTTTTTTTTCCAGAATTCCTTTTTGTGGATATTAGTTGCAGCAATGATGCTTAGGAGAGGATTGTTGATGGGTGAGGTGTGAGAAGAAGGAAGGGAAGTTTGCTGGCATGAGGATGAGGGGGTTAAAAATCCAGGGTGCTGGATGGAAGATGACAGAAAGGTGTCTCCTCCAGTTTGAGTTTCTGGAGAGGAGAGTCAATCTGGATGTCCAGAGGTTTTCTGTGGCCTTTCAGTACTTAAAAGGGACTGATAAGAAAGATGGGGGAGAGTTTTTAGCAGGGTCTGTAGTGATAGGAGAAGGGTGATGGGTTTAAACTGAAAGAGGGGAGATTCAGATGAGATATAAGGAAGAAATGTTTTCTAATGAGAGTGAGGAGACCCTGGCCCAGGTTGCCCAGAGAGGTGGGAGATGCCCCATTCCTGGAAACATTCCAGCTCTGGTTGGACAGGGCTCTGAGCAACCTGGTCTAGTTGCAGATGTCCCTGCTCACTGCAGGGGGTTGGACTGGATGGCTTTGAAAGGTCCCTTCCCACCCAAATCATTTGATGATTCTGTGATTCCATGACCTGGCCATTCCATCACTCAGTAGGACATCCCATAGAGGCAATTTTATTGATCCTCTTGAGTTTCAAGCCAACTCTAACCCCACAAGACTACTTGGAATGAGGGAGTTGCAAGAAGGAGACAGAAATGGAGGTAGGAAAGCCATGCTCTAGGCAGCATTCTATTGTTGGGAAGACCTTTTCTGAGGAACAAGACTGAGGAGAGCAGGCTGGGCACCACATGGAGCTGTGATGGTTGCACTAGGGAAACTGGCTCTTCCAGAGCCAGGGCAGGTACCCCTGTGGGGCTGGTAGCCCAACCCTTGGCTGGAGAGGGGTGGAAGGCAACATGACTCCATGGGCTTGGGTTTGGATAAGCTGGGATCTGCCACTGGGGTTGAGAGATGAAAGCCTTCAGTTCTCAGCTGCAGTTTTCCTCCTCTGAAATGGGTAGAACTTCTTACCCTGTTGGTAAAAGGACTTTGTGAGTCAGCACCTGGTTGTACATGATTATCAGGGGCCAAAGAGCTGCCAGAAGCCCCAGGTGGACTGAGTAGGACTCTCTGAACACCTGTCTCTAGTCCTCAGGACAAAGTCCTAGGAGAAAATCTTCCTCTTTAGGAAAATGAGAAGTGTCTCAGGGTGTTACACTCTGGTGCCTCATCTCCTTCAGGGTGGTGGCAGCTTCCTTGCCTGACCCTGGGTTACTTTAGGATCTGGTGGGGAAGAGCATGGAGGCCACCAAAGAAGCTTTCACCACCCACCTACTCACACCAGCAACCCTGGTTCTTGCTTCTCCTGCTCCTGGGAACCCACATTCTCTGCAACCACCTTCCTGCACCCTCTTTTATCTCCCACATCTTCTGCTGGTGCCTTTCCTGATGCTGACTCACCTGCTGGTTTGGAGATCCTCCCTTTCCCCCCAGATCCTCCCTCATCTCCTTCTCCTACCAACACAGCCACCACAAACAGGAAGGAGGCTTGGTAGCAACCATCACTCCAGCATCCACCAAACATGGCTGAGCTTGGAAAAACTGTTTATTTTGGTCATATAAGTAGAATTTATATTTCACGTGCAAAGGAGAAATCATCAGGGTCAACTCAGACTCTGCTCCCTTGAGACAAAGGACTTAGTCACCTCCATCCACCAAGGAGATGTGATGTTTCAGAGCACCTGAGTCTTTCCTCCTCTTTGTTCCATCTCTGAAATGATGGTCTTTAATCACATCGTAAAATAAAGCCCTACTCCAGGCAAGATAACTTGTGGTTTCCACTCCCCAGCAGCTCTGAGCACTGACAAGGATGCAGGATTTATCCTTGCTCTCCTCATAAAACCAACCACCTTATCTTCACATTGGCTTTGCTTCTTATCATCATCACTTCAATCCAAAAACAACCTGCTGAAGTTTTCCCAGGCCTGATATCCCAGTTTAGATCCCTTTGCCTTCCCAGTAAGGTGACTGGGGGAGGAAAGGGAAACATTGCAATCCCCTGTAAAAAGGAGTGAGAAGAAAAGGGCCTGACATGCTCCTGCTTTTGACAGGGGCAAGAAGGAGATAAGAATATCAAACCACAGGAATCTAGCAGGGACTTTATCATGTTCTGTCCTTCAGGAAGCAGAGTAGAGCAGATTTCTATTCACCACGAGCAGAATAAATCCATGCTCTGGTTTTTCTGGCATTGCCCTGCTGCTCTGGCTACATAAACCCCACTAAGATTGACCCTGCTGGAAAGTTTGGCTCCTTGAGAGCAAAATACCTGTTAACTTGCCCCAAAATCCACAGGCTGAAGGAACAGAAATAAGGACAGATCAGGGCAGTGAAACCCCAGAGAGGCTGAGGGAGCCTCCCAACCTCTCTCCATCACCCCTGGGTGCTGCTGGCCACCCAGCCCTCCCTCCTGTGGCTTAGCAGCACCCTGTCCCCAGGCTATCTGGCACATCTTCATTTGTTTTCCAAGCAGGGCAACATTTCCCAGCTGACAGTCTCTTTCCCCTCCCCTTGCATCCTTCATCCTTTCTTTTTTCCTGGCTCTTTTCCCAAAAGCCTCATTTGACCCTGTGCCTTTCCTAGAAAGGAAACTGAGGCATTTACAACAGCCATTTCAAAGCAGTACCTGGGGTTCCCTTCATCTCCAGGGTGGTGGGTACCTTTTGTCCCTATCTTCTCAAACCAACCCATTTTGCTGACTGGAGGATCTCTGCCTAGGAGGTGGTTTCCAGGATGCTGGCCTGGGGCTTCCCAGGAAAACGACAATCACCAGGAGCCTTCATCTCCTGCTCGTCTTCCTCATAAGTCTCTCCCATCAGCCAAGAACAATGGATGAGCTCCAGATTCATGGTGGCAAATCTAACAATGCATCCTTGAAATTCATTCCCAAGGATTCATCCCTCCTCCTGCCTCCTCCTCCATCACCAGCACCTCCAAGTTCCCTATTTCACAGAATCATATAAAAGAATCACAGGCTGGTTTGGGTTGGAAGGCACCTTAAAGATCATCCAGTCCCAACCCCCCTGCATGGGCAGGGACACCTCCCACCAGCCCAGGCTGCTCCAAGACCCATCCAACCTGCCCTTCAACACTGCCAGGGATGGGGCAGCCACAGCTTCTCTGGGCAACCTGGGCCAGGGTCTCATCACCCTCACACCAAAGAATTTCCTCCTCATGTCTCACCTCAATCTCCCCTCTTCCAGTTTTAATCCATCCCCCTCATCCCATCCCTCCCTGCCCTTGTCCCAAGTCCCTCCCCAGCTTTCCTGGAGCCCCTTCAGGCACTGGAAGCTGCTCTAAGGTCTCCCTGGAGCCTTCTCTTCTCCAGGCTGAACACCCCAACTCTCTCAACCTGTCTCCATTGGCTTGTAAAGACAAGTATCTCAAAATCATCAGCGTCTTCCAGAAAACTAAAAGAATCTGGGGTTCTAGAATAGAACAGCTCAGTTGAAAGGGACGTACAAAAATCAGCCAGACTAAGTTCTTTCCTGTCCCACTTTTCAGCCTTTCATAGGATCACAGACACATAGAGTAGTTTGGGTTGGAAGGGACCTTCAAGATCACCCAGTTCCAACGCCCCTGCATGGGCAGGGACACCTCCCACCAGCCCAGGTTGCTCCAAGCCCCATCCAACCTGCCCTTCAACACTGCCAGGGATGGGACATATGTTTTTCTGTGTTTTCTCTCTGTGTTGATTCAGGAAATTCCCTTTGTTTCAGAAGGGATACTAAAATCTGGGAAGGTGCTGAGTTCCTCTCTCCTCAGCTTCACTCCTGTGGATAAATATGAGAAGATCTTTGGAGCTAGACCAGGAATGAACAGGCTCAGCCCTTCAGTAAGCAGCTATTCCAGTGTCCCCAGTGCTCAAAGAAAATGTTTACTTGAACTTAATTTCTAAATTATACTAATTAAAAAGGGCTAACGACACAATGAAGTGTTGTCTCTACAGAGAAAAACTGCTTCCTTGAAAGGAAAGTAATCATGAAAGATCTACTTTGGGGTTCCAGATTAGACACTTTCCAGCAGATAATGTTTCATTTATCTATAATAAGCCCATGTTTCTCAGCTGGGCTTTGTTCACATGGGCTGATGTGCAGACAGTTGGAGCACCAGGAGACTCCAGCCTTGGCTCTCATCTTCTCCCTCATCCCATCCCTCCCTGCCCTTGTCCCAAGTCCCTCCCCAGCTTTCCTGGAGCCCCTTCAGGCACTGGAAGGTGCTCTAAGGTCTCCCTGGAGCCTTCTCTTCTCCAGGCTGAACACCCCAACTCTCCCAGCCTGGCTCCAGAGCAGAGCTGCTCCAGCCATCCCAGCATCTCCAGGGCCTCCTCTGGACTCTCTCCAGCAGCTCCATGTCCTTCCTGTGCTGGGGACCCCAGCCCTGGCCCCAGCCCTGCAGGGGGGTCTCAGCAGAGCAGAGCAGAGAAGAGGGGGAGATGGAGAAATCCCTTGCAAAGAACCCATTTAATTCATACAAACTCCAAGCTATTTAACCCCAAAACTCTAGTCTCTCAAAATGAAGTGAATTTCTTTCACTCTTTTCCTCCCTGGTGACCTCACAGGGTGGTCACAAGCCCCATCCCAGCCAGGGATGCCACAAGTTTTGACCCTTCCCATCTGAGCTCATCCGAAGAAATTTCTCCAGGTACTGCTTCCAAAGGTGAACAGGAACAGACTTGCTGAGCTCAAGGTCAGGAGGGACAGGTTCCTCTGATGCCCTCTCTTAGGCAACCCAAGGGACCACACCCACTGATCCCCACACAATGTCTATCCTTTTCTTTAAGCTCCAACACAATATATTTAGAAGCCTCTATTCAATGCACCAAAAAACAACCCCCAAACCAAACACCTTTGATGAAAGACTCCAGCAGATGAGGAATCCACCACAACCTCAGCTCCCACACCCTTAATTACCTGTGCTCTTCAAGCTTGCAATTAAATGGGTCCATCTTTCATGTCCTGCCAGTGTCTACTTGTATTTCTTGATAATTTATTGTCATTGATGGTCCTTGTGTCCTGGAGAAACAGAAGGAGATTCAATAATTTCTAGTAAAGTTCAGCCTTTTCTGAAGCCAAATCACTTCCTGGAGAACATGTCATGTGGGAGAGGTGACCAGGGTTTTTTTTTGTCCTTTCCACTTGGAGAAAACCATTTCCCATCTCTTTTCTCTCCTGTGACTTCTGGTAGGACCCTGGAAATATCTGGTGCCTTTGCTGTGACTAGCTAGAATCCCACCATGGATGGAAAGATCATTAGGAATGGATTTGACCTGGTGCAATTGCTAAGTGCTTCATAACCTGGAAGAGGGGAGATTCAGGTTGGACATTAGGAAGGAATTCTTCACTCTGAGGGTGGTGAGACCCTGGCCCAGGTTGCCCAGGGAAGCTGTGGCTGCCCCATCCCTGGCAGTGTTGAAGGGCAGGTTGGATGGGGCTTGGAGCAACCTGGGCTGGTGGGAGGTGTCCCTGCCCATGCAGGGGGTTGCATCCAGATGATCTTGAAGGTCCTTCCCAACCCAAAACACTCTGGGATTCCATGACCAACCAGAACCCAGGCAGGGGGAGCACCAACAGCTCTCAGTGCTGCAGGACTGAAAGTCAGATATCATCTGATGGCCTGGAGTAGCTAAGGAACTTCCAAGATATCTAAGGAGGTTTCTATTCCCTGTCTTCAGCACTAAATTATTGTTTGTGCCCTCCTTTGCTTCCCACTGCCTGGCTCCTGTGGGGTCATGGGGTTTGGAGGAGGTTTTGACAAACAACATCCAGATAATCTATGGGAAGAGATTCTTCCCCAAAATCATGACTATATGTGATTCCTCATAATGTATGGGGATTCTAGGAGGACATCTCAGAGCAGCAAAGGTCCTTTGTGTCACTGGGGTAACAACACCTCCACCAAGGAGCATCCTGAGAAGCTCCTCCTTGATCCCACTGGACTCCATAACCAAGTCCATGTCAAGCCCTTGCCCTCCAGACCCACAGGCCCATCTTTCCCCATTCCCTTCCCTCCTCTCAACATCACAGCCCACATGAGACAGCAGGGAATCAGCTGCCCCTCCTGCCCCAGCAGCACCACACCCCACCCCACTGGAGGTTCCAGCTGAACATAAGGAGAACCTGTTTACTGTGAGGGTGACAGAGCCCTGGGCCAGGCTGCCCAGAGAGGCTGTGGAGTCTCCTTCTCTGGAGACTTCCCAGACCCACCTGGTTGTGTTCCTGTGTGATGTGCTCTGGGTGATCCTGCTCTGGCAGTTGGTCTCCAGAGGTCCCTTCCAACTCTGACATCTCTATGACACCCAACAGCAGCTCCAGTTTTGAACCCCAGCACAGATAAAGCAGGTGTCAGATTCGAAGCTACCACCCTGGGCTCCTCTTGCAGTTCATGGCAGGTGAAACATGGCAGCAAAATTTACACAGAGCAGAGTCAAACAGAGCTGGTTTCTTCTTCTGAGCCATCAGCTGGAGCAGCTGGTCTTGGTTTTGGCCTTCTCTAGGTTTCATGCAAGAGCTGGTCACATGGAGAACAATAGATAGGAATGGTGGTCACCATGGTGAGAATAGGTTCTCACTGCCATGACCCTGATAGACCAGTAGCTCCCTCTTCCTAGCCCTTTTCCCACATCTGCCAGTAGCAACCAAGCCCTGGAGCAACCTGAGTCAGGACCTCAGGGAGAACCAAGGGGAGAGAAGTTGCCTGGTTCCCCTGTGGCTGTAGCATTGGATGTTTCCTGCTTGTGAGATGAAGGTGTCTGCTGACACAGGTGATCCCTGCTCACCTTCTGGCCTGAGGACATCCAGGCAGAAATACCATCTTGGTGTGTTCACCTGGGGGATCCAAATCTAACCTGGAGTCACATGTCTGTCTCAATGCTACTGAAGCACATGGTGCGGTAGAACATATCTCTTAGTCCTTTGGAACATGTCGGGGCAGCCCTCTGTATCCAGAAAGGCTGGGGGATAAAGGTGTAGAAAGCAGCCCTGAGGAGCAGGCCCTGGGGGTGCTGGGTGCTGAGAAGCTCCCCATGAGCCCTGGAGCCCAGAACCCACCCGTGTCCTGGGCTGCATCCCCAGCAGCGTGGCCAGCAGGGCCAGGGAGGGGATTGTCCCCTCTGCTCTGCTCTGCTGAGACCCCCCTGCAGGGCTGGGGCCAGGGCTGGGGTCCCCAGCACAGGAAGGACATGGAGCTGCTGGAGAGAGTCCAGAGGAGGCCACAGAGATGCTGGGAGGGCTGGAGCAGCTCTGGTCTGGAGCCAGGCTGGGAGAGTTGGGGTGTTCAGCCTGGAGAAGAGAAGGCTCCAGGGAGACCTTAGAGCACCTTCCAGTGCCTGAACGGGCTCCAGCTGGGGAGGGAGTTGGGACAAGGGCAGGGAGGGAGAGGACAAGGGGGAATGGATTTAAAGTGGAAGAGGGGAGATTTAGGTTGGACTTTAGGAGGAAATTCTCTGCTATGTGGGTGGTGAGAGCCTGGCCCAGGTTGCCCAGAGAAGCTGTGGCTGCCCCATCCCTGGCAGTGTTGAAGGGCAGGTTGGATGGGGCTTGGAGCAACCTGGGCTGGTGGGAGGTGTCCCTGCCCATGCAGGGGGGTTGGATCTAGGTGATCTTAAAGGTCTGTTCCAACCCAAACCAGGCTGGGCTAGTATGAGGTAGACAGTTCTCCTCCTGTGCCCAAAGCATGTGCCATGTCCAGGCTGGGTTTGCCCAGGAGGACCCAGAAGATAAAGTCTTTGCTGGCTTTTGCATCATGGTGACCTTTAGCAGCTCTGAGGCTGAATGAGGGGCTCTGTGGCTTTTGGGAGCAGGTAGACCTCACCCCATCTCTGACAGGACACACAAGCAGTTGGGCACCTCGGGGTCATCAGTAGGTCTTCAACACCCCACCACAAAGTCCATCTCTGGGCCCTGAGGAATTTATTCCACCTGCAGCCTCTGGAACAGAGGGGTGGGAGGTGGGTTAGTGTCTGGCGCTCCTTGCAACAGGGTCCTCCCCAAGACCCATCCTCCTGCATCCCAGCAGCCCCACATCCTGCTGCTCCTGCATCTCCATAAACCTCCCCATCCCAGTGTTCCCACATCCTCCACGTGCTTGCAAACCCAAACCTTCCACCATCCTGGTCCTCACCCCATTCTGGTCCTCACCCCATCCTGGTCTTCTCCATCACCTCCCAGTAACCCCCTCCCCCCTCCCCCAAAATCCTGATATCCCACTTTCTCCTCC
>NW_009953730.1:44484-47371 GCF_000747805.2 Chaetura pelagica
TCAGCCTGGAGAAGAGAAGGCTCCAGGGAGACCTTAGAGCACCTTCCAGTGCCTGAACGGGCTCCAGCTGGGGAGGGAGTTGGGACAAGGGCAGGGAGGGAGAGGACAAGGGGGAATGGATTTAAAGTGGAAGAGGGGAGATTTAGGTTGGACTTTAGGAGGAAATTCTCTGCTATGTGGGTGGTGAGAGCCTGGCCCAGGTTGCCCAGAGAAGCTGTGGCTGCCCCATCCCTGGCAGTGTTGAAGGGCAGGTTGGATGGGGCTTGGAGCAACCTGGGCTGGTGGGAGGTGTCCCTGCCCATGCAGGGGGGTTGGATCTAGGTGATCTTAAAGGTCTGTTCCAACCCAAACCAGGCTGGGCTAGTATGAGGTAGACAGTTCTCCTCCTGTGCCCAAAGCATGTGCCATGTCCAGGCTGGGTTTGCCCAGGAGGACCCAGAAGATAAAGTCTTTGCTGGCTTGTGCATCATGGTGACCTTTAGCAGCTCTGAGGCTGAATGAGGGGCTCTGTGGCTTTTGGGAGCAGGTAGACCTCACCCCATCTCTGACAGGACACACAAGCAGTTGGGCACCTCGGGGTCATCAGTAGGTCTTCAACACCCCACCACAAAGTCCATCTCTGGGCCCTGAGGAATTTATTCCACCTGCAGCCTCTGGAACAGAGGGGTGGGAGGTGGGTTAGTGTCTGGCGCTCCTTGCAACAGGGTCCTCCCCAAGACCCATCCTCCTGCATCCCAGCAGCCCCACATCCTGCTGCTCCTGCATCTCCATAAACCTCCCCATCCCAGTGTTCCCACATCCTCCACGTGCTTGCAAACCCAAACCTTCCACCATCCTGGTCCTCACCCCATTCTGGTCCTCACCCCATCCTGGTCTTCTCCATCACCTCCCAGTAACCCCCTCCCCCCTCCCCCAAAATCCTGATATCCCACTTTCTCCTCCACCTGCCACCCCAGAAATCCCAGTCGCCCCCAGTCCTGGCTACCCCATCCCAGTGCCACCATTCCAGTGACTCCATCCCGATGCTCCTCATCCTGGTGCCTCCATCCCGGTGCCTTCCACTCCCTTGATGCCAACATCCCATTATCCCGGACCCCTCCATCCCAGTATCCCCAGCGCCCCCGCCCCTCCCGGCATAGGCAGGACGTGACGCTGCAGCGCCCCCTGGTGGCGGAGACTGAAACTGCATCCCAAAAATCCCTACCTGCACCTCAGTAACTCTGCCTGCACCCCATAAATCCCTGCCTGCACCCCAAAATCCCTACCTGCACCCCAGTAACTCTGCCTGCACCCCATAAATCCCTGCCTGCACCCCAAAATCCCTACCTGCACCCCAGTAACCCTGTCTGCACCCCATAAATCCCTGCCTGCACCTGCACCACAATATCCTGCCCTCCCCCCATGCAACCCTGCCTGCACCCCATACATCCCTGCCTGCACCCCAAAATCCCTACCTGCACCCCATAAATCCCTGCCTGCACTCTAAAATCCCTACCTGCACCCCAATAACCCTGCTTGCACCCCATAAACCCCTGCCTGCACCCAAATATCCTCCCTGCACCCCATTAATCCCTGACTGCACCCCAATAACCCTGCCTGCACCACATAAATCCCTGCCTGCATCCCATACATCCCTGCATGCACACCAATATCCTGCCTGTACCCCCAATATCCTGTCTTCACCCCAATAATTCCTGCCTGCACCCCATAAATCCCTATCTGTACCCCCAAACCCTGCCTGCACCCTATACATCCCTGCCTGTGCCGCAGTATCCTGTCTGCACTCCCAACATCCTGCCTACACCCCTAAACCCTCCCTGCACCCATAAATCCCTGCCTTCACCCCAATATCCTGCCTGCACCCCATAAATCCCTGCCTGTACCCCAAACCCTGCCTATGCTCCCCAAATACCTGCCTTCACCCCAAACCCTGCCTGCTCCCCAAATCCTGCTTACACCCTCAAACCCTGCCTGCTCCCCAAATCTCTGCCTACACCCCCCAAATCCCTGTCTGCACCCCCAAAACCTGTCTGCACCCCCAAAATCCCTGCATGCACCCCTATAAACTCTGCCTGCCCCTCTGATCCTCTGCTTGCTTCCCTTTTAAGACCATCCAGCCCAGCCAATCCCCCAGCCCTGCCCAGGCCACCCCTGCCCCATGTCCCTCAGCACCACATCTACACAGCTTGGAAACCCCTCCAGGGATGGGGACTCCACTCCTGGGAGGGGAGACTTAGATGAGACATGAGGAGGAAATTCTTTGGTGTGAGGGAGGTGAGACCCTGGCCCAGGTTGCCCAGAGAAGCTGTGGCTGCCCCATCCCTGGCAGTGTTGAAGGGCAGGTTGGATGGGGCTTGGAGCAGCCTGGGCTGGTGGGAGGTGTCCCTGCCCATGCAGGGGGGTTGGAACTGGATGATCTTGAAGGTCCCTTCCAACCCAGACCAGTCTGGGACTCTGTGACCTCGTGGCCCTGTGCAGGGCACAAGGGGGGTCCATCCTTCAGAGGGGCTCGACAAACAGGATTTAACCTCCCCTCTAGACCCTTCAGAAGAGCTTCCTTGTCTTGTCCTCTAGCCTGGGAGCTGCTTCCCGGGCCAGACTCTGGTCCCCTCCCAGGGCTGTGATTGTGCAGGTGGCCACACAGGGGTGCCAGAGACTGCCTGTCCACAGCCACCCGTACCTCTGCCAGGCCCCAAACCCATGGCAGGCAGAACTGCTGCTGCTGCCACCCATCCAACTGCCCCTTCAGGAACGTGGGCCACCATCCTGGACTCTGGTAGACCTTTTGGATACTGCAAGATGGGATAACCAACCATGAAATGCTGCTCGTAGCATCAGAGCTGCCAGTTTCACCAACAGTCAAGTTTTTCTGCTGTGTTATCAGCAG
>NW_009953730.1:47401-56737 GCF_000747805.2 Chaetura pelagica
AGGGCTTAGAGCAAGTCATAAGGAGCAACCTGTGGTTTTGAGGAAACCCCCAGCCCCAAACCTTCACCTTCAGGGACTTTTGAGTCTGACCCGAATGACTTTTTTAATCTTCCATGAGGATTTACACATCTCTCTCATCAAGTCCCATAAAAGAAGGATTAGCCAGTTCCTGGGATGAAGCTGGTTTTGAACTCCATGGTCCAAATGGAGATCCCCCAGCTGCAAACATGGTGCTTTTCATGCAGCTGACAGTCACAGAGACATCAGAGTTGGAAGGGACTTCTGGTGATCACCTAGTCCAACCCTCTGCTAAAGCAGGGTCACCTACAGTAGATCACAGAGGGACACATCCAGACAGGTTTGGAATGTCTCCAGAGAAGAAGACTCCACAAGTTCAGAGAGAAATGCTCCAGGAGAAGCCTCACATGTACTGCTTGTTGCACACATGCTCCATCCTGGCAGATTCTTCCCTCAAATCACTTGCTGGATGCTCTCTGGGTTCTGCTCACTTGTCTTCCTCTCTTCTCCTGTTTCCCTGCAAGCTCCAGAGGAGGAAGACATTTCCTACCTTGCATTTATTCCAATAAATCCATTTTCATGAGCATTTTAGGATGGCCAGTTGCTGCTGCAGTGAGTGTCTAGCAGGGACATTTCATAAGAATCACATAATTACTCAAGCTGGAAAAGCCCCTTGGGGTCACCCAGTCCAACCATCATCCCTACTCTGCAAAGTTCTCCCCTAAACCATCTCCACCAACACCACATCCAAACGACCCTTAAACACATCCAGGGATGGTGACTCCACCACCTCCCTGGACAGCCTGTTCCAGTGTCTGACCACTCTTGCTGTGAAAATTTTTTTCCTCATGTCCAGTCTAAACCTGCCCTGGTGCAGCTTGAAGCCCTTCCCTCTTGTTCTGTCACTGATGACCTGTGAGAAGAGACCAACACCAACCTCTCTACAATGACCTTTCAGGTAGTTGTAGAGACTAATGAGCTCTCCCCTCAGCCTCCTTTTTCTCAAACTAAACATTCCCTCAACAAATCAAGGATGAGCAGAGTCAGCTGAAGGAGCTGAGGAGAGCTGAGGGGAGAACAGCTGTAACAGCTGGATGAACACAGAGGGCTGGCTGGGAGGCAAAGACAGGGGTGTTTTTCTAAGCTAAACATGCACCCACAAATCCCAGAACTCCTGCCAGCACCTTGACCTCTTGTGTTAATGACAAGGCAGGATCTGCAGGCAATTAAAGGAGGAGCCAGACTGAAGCGCTGCCAAATCACCCAAATTCATCCATAAATCACCTCACAACATTCTTCAGGGCCCTGCTCCAGGGATTTGAGAGCATCTCAGCTCCTTTTCCTTTGAGGAACACCCTCTTGCCTGAAAAACAGTTACGTTTCTAGCCCTCCAAAAAAAAGGAGGGGAGAAGAGGAGCAAGAGAAACCTGGAAAATACGAAGGAAGTTGAAGCTCAGGGTTCAAAAACAAAAACAACCCAGAGAGGAAAGAAGGATTGGAAGAGTGAGGGGGCAGGAGGGGGTTGACTCATGCTGTTTGAATTCTTGGGGTTGGCAGCTCTGCCTATGGCATTTCTGTCCAGCCCATGAAATCCTGGAAGTTTTGCAAGGTGATGTGAGATGATTTCCTGCCCCAAAATTATGCTTCAGTTTGGAGAGTCCTCCCGGCCCTGCTCCCCACTGTGGCTTGTGACATTGATTTTTCCACCTCTCTTCCATCCCTGTTGTTTTCCTTGTCCTCTAACCAGTGTTGGAGACCCAAAATCCTAGAATAATTTTGGTTGGAAAACACCCTTAAGACCATAAATACCAACCATCAACCTAACTCTACCAAGTCTGGTGCTAACCCAGGAAGAACAGCTGGAGAAGGGTTTTGGCACGCACAAAGCTCAAGCACAAAGCCCACGCAGTCATTTCAGGCAGATTTGGAGATCTCCTCATTGTGCAGCTGAGTGACCAGAGCCACCAGCTGGGACCACCAGGAGGAGCTTGGAGGCACAAACCAGCAGGGGCAAGATGAGCTGAGGGGAAGAGAGAAATCACTGAACTCAAGAGAGCTGTCTGCATAGGGGCTGGCTCAGAGCCAGCTGATTAGATCTGGAGATGCAGGTCTCCAAAAGCTACTACTGTCTGGGTTGTTTTGTTGACCCAAGGCAGAGAAAAATAAAGGCAGCTAGACAAAACATGGGCTGCTGTACTGACAGAGCACATGAGGAACCAGGGCTGGCCTCAGAGAACCAGATTAGTGCTGCACAGCTGGATCCCCTGCAGCCTGCCCAGTGCTCCTCCTGTTGCCAAAGGGCTTCCAGAAACTCTTTTGGGCCTTATCCATGTTTCAGGGTCCTCCCCTGGCAGCTTTGCCCTTGTTGGGCACCAAAAAAGTCTTTCTCTTCTACCTAGTGCCTCATTTCCACCTCAGGCATAAGTGTATTTTTGGGGCTCCTAACTCCTTGCAAGCTTTCCAGGCAGAACCTAGAGTTTCTTTGAGAGGGTAAGTTGACCACCCACCCTCTGCCTCACCATAAATCATGGAATCATAGAATCATAGGGTGGTTTGGGTTGGAAGGAACCTTCAAGATCATCTAGATCCAACCCCCCTGCACGGGCAGGGACACCTCCCACCAGCCCAGGCTGCTCCAAGCCCCATCCAACCTGCCCTTCAACACTGCCAGGGATGGGACAGCCACAGCTTCTCTGGGCAACCTGGGCCAGGGTCTCACCACCCTCACAGCAGAGAATTTCCTCCTAAAGTCCAACCTAAATCTCCCCTCTTGCAGTTTAAACCCATTCCCCCTTGTCCTCTCACTCCCTGCCCTTGTCCAAAGTCTCTCCCCAGCCTTCTTGACCACCAGGATGCTCCCAGCATCTTTTCCAACACCATATTATCAGGGTTAGGTGAGACCCCAGCAGAGCTCTTGCTCACTGAGCCTCAGAGGTGATTTAGAGCAACCTGCTCCTTCTTCTCCCAGACTTCGTGCATCCCCTGCTCTTGGGTAAGCACAGAGCTCTCTACTGCATTGCTGAAGAAATGGGGAAGCTACCCCAGCTTTCAGGACCTCCTGAACCCCACTGAAAGTCATAAACCTCCTTCTGCTTTTTAGCCAAGCTCAGAAACCAACCTCTGCTGATCCTTGTCCTCCACCAGAGCAGCCTGCCCCTTTCCCTGCTGTCTCAAATTATGCATCTCTTCTTCATTCCTCACTCTTTTTCCTCCTCCTGGCATCTCCTCCTCCACACCAGGGCTGCAATTAAAAGTCCAGGTCTCTTCCGTTTCCCATGGAGAAAGTTGCAGAGAGTCACCCCTGCCAGAGGGGGGATTTCAAACCTTCATCTGTGATGTGTCTCACCTCCAGTTCTTTGCCTTGCCTAAACTTTCCCAGCTCTTTCTTGTGGCTAGGAGGAGAGCTGTTCTTAGGATGCATCATCAAGAGACTTGGGTAAATCTGGAATGTGGATGCTGTTTCCAGCAGTTTCCCTGGAGCATTTGGCTGCCTCCTAATGGGAAAATTGTCTGCTAGGATGAATCCAAGGGCCCAAAGCTCTGAGCTCTTTGAAAAACATGATGCCTGAGTCTACCATTTGAAGCAGGTGATGAACACAGTTTGGGCCTGGGGTTGATTTTTAAGGCAGAAAAGGCTTCAGGGAGACCTTGGAGCATTTTCTAGTGCCTGAAGGTGCTCCAGGAAAGCTGGTGAGAGACCTAGGACAGGGGCAGGGAGTGATGGGACAAGGGGGATGGATTAAAACTGGAAGAGGGGAGATTTAGGTTGGACATGAGGAGGAAATTCTCTGCTGTGAGGGTGGTGAGACCCTGGCCCAGGTTGCTCAGAGAAGCTGTGGCTGCCCCATCCCTGGCAGTGTTGAAGGGCAGGTTGGATGGGGCTTGGAGCAGCCTGGGCTGGTGGGAGGTGTCCCTGCCCATGCAGGGGGTTGGATCTAGATGATCTTGAAGGTCCCTTCCAACCCAAACCAGTCTCTATTTCTATGATCCAAAGATCCTGAGCTACACAACATGCCCATGGCAAAATGTGAGATATCTCGCAGGCTTCTTGTTTCTGTCCTCCTTTCCCATTTCTTTCTGCTGCACAACAGAAGTGCTGTAGGCAGCTGGGATAGAGCTCACATGAAAGATGCTGTATGCAATATCCTCACTCTGCACACCAGCACTCCCCAATGTGACCTTGGTTAAAATTGGAAAGCATCCCAGTTCTTTCTCCTTCACTAATATATTTAGAAGCCTTTGCTGAGACTGGCAGAGCAGCACTAGCCTGAGCTCTCCCAAGGTGTCAGAATAAATGTGTTGTGATGGATAGCTGAGGAACACCAAGGCTACAGTAGAGCAGCAGGTGTGGAATGGGCTGGAGCAGGAGGATCCAAGACTCATCATTTGGACCTTGGGTAAAGACTCGCTGAGAAACAAATGATCGATGGGCCAAGGCCAATGCCATGAGGTTCACCAGAGCCAAATGTTGGGTCCTGAGCTTTGGCCACAATAACCCCAGGCACTGTTACAGGCTTGGGGAGGAGTGGCTGGAGAGCTGCCTAGCTGAGAGGGATCTGGGGGTGATGATTGACAGTGGCTGAACATGAGCCAGTGTGTGCTCAGGTGGCCCAGAAGGCACCAGCATCCTGGCTTGTGTCAGCACTGGTGTGTCCAGCAGGAGCAGGGCAGGGCTGGTCCCCCTGTGCTGGGCCCTGGGGAGGGGGCACCTGGAATCCTGGGGTCAGGTCTGGGCCCCTCAGGACAAGAAGGAGATGGAGGGGCTGGAGCGTGTCCAGAGAAGGGCAAGGGAGCTGGGGCAGGGTCTGGAGCACAAGGGTGAGGAGGAGCAGCTGAGGGAGCTGGGGGTGTCCAGGCTGGAGCAAAGGAGGCTGAGGGGAGACCTTCTGGCTCTGCAGCTGCCTGAGAGGAGGTTGGAGCCAGGGGGGTCGGGCTCTGCTCCCCAGGAACAAGGGATGGGACAAGAGGAAATGGGCTGCAGTGGTGCCAGGGGAGGCTGAGATGGGATGTTGGGCAGCATTTCTTGCTGGCCATGGTTGTGAGGCCCTGGCCCAGGCTAAAAGTCTTTTCCAACCAAGGCAATTCTGTGAATCTGTGATAAACTGCCTGTCCCAGAGATTGGCCTGGGATGTGTTTACTGAGTCTAATGCACTCCTGTGGTGGGAACAGCTCAAAGACACCTTTCTGGATAGAACACGCTGATGCTCATGTTTTTGAAGCCTCGCTGGGATGAGTGCCAGGATTAGCTTCTCTTGTGCACTTCCCAAATCTCTTTGCCACTAGAGTGAATTATCTTGGCAGGAGATAATTTCTCTTTCAGGAGCAGTGAGCAGGGAGCTTGCTGGGGCAGGTCTGCCCACCCTGGCTATTCTGGAAGTGCCTGATAATAGTTATGAGTTATAACACTTCACATTAACAAAACTCAAGGGAAACCTTCAGGTGACAGACATAAGGACTGTCACCACCTCCTACACCAAGGCAGATAAATCTGTGCATCACCTCCCTAAACTTGGCTGAGGGTAGATCCATTTGAAAGGAGGATAGCTTCTCTCACTGAGTTCTCCAGCCCTTCTTGGTGCAACCACCACTGAAATGGGACTGTAGGGGTGTGATACATGCAGGGCAGCTGCATTTAAATGAAGGAAGATGAGAGGCTTCATGATCTCCAGAGCAGAGCTGCTCCAGCCCTCCTGTCATCTCTGTGGCCTCCTCTGGACTCTCTCCAGCAGCTCCATGTCCTTCCTGTGCTGGGGACCCCAGCCCTGGCCCCAGCCCTGCAGGGGGGTCTCAGCAGAGCAGAGCAGAGGGGACAATCCCCTCCCTGGCCCTGCTGGCCACGCTGCTGGGGATGCAGCCCAGGGCACAGGTGGGTTCTGGGCTCCAGGGCTCATGGGGAGCTTCTCAGGACCCAGCACCCCCAGGGCCTGCTCCTCAGGGCTGCTCCCAGCACATTCTCCACCCAACCTGTAACTGTGGTCTCCTATGAAGACAGGCTGAGAGAGCTGGGGTTTCTCAACCTGGAGAAGGCTCCAAGGAGACCTTAGAGCACCTTCCAATGCCTGAAGGGGCTCCAGAAAAGCTGGGGAGGGACTTGGGACAAGGGCAGGGAGGGATGGGATGAGGGGGATGGATTAAAACTGGAAGAGGGGAGACTGAGTTGGGGTATTGGGAGGAAATTCTTTGGTGTGAGGGTGGTGAGACCCTGGCCCAGGTTGCCCAGAGAAGCTGTGGCTGTCCCATCCCTGGCAGTGTTGAAGGGCAGGTTGGATGGGGCTTGGGGCAACCTGGGCTGGTGGGAGGTGTCCCTGCCCATGCAGGGAGTTTGGAACTGGATGATCTTTAAGGTCCCTTTCAACCCAAACCAGCCTATGATTCTATGATCTTCTCACATTGCAGCGGGGTCACATCCCACTGCAGTGAGGCAGGACTGAGAAAGTGACATCAGGGATAAAGCTTCACAATGAGTCATTAAAAGAGAAACGTGCTCAGAGGTGACAAAGTTCCTAGGAAGCAGAACAGCATTAGGGCCTGTTTGGTGAAGTTTACGAGATAATTGCTACAGTGACACATTCCCACTTCTGAAGTACAAAACCAGTAGCTCTTTCTTTTGCAAATGTTAAGACATTTCTCTTGGAAAAAGAGAAGGGAGGAAGGAATTAATGACTATCAGCTCAAGGAAATGAAGGCATATCCATCACTGAAGCAAAACACAAACCCAACAACTCCTGACGATTTTAGCTTGGAGCAGATTTAAAAACAGAAAGAGGAAATAAAAATATCCAGTGATCTTCTCTGTACAAAGTTGTGCTCTGTTGGAAGGAAGAGCTGCCCACTGCTTGGGAGCCCTGCTTGGGAGTGGTTTGGTACCCCTGCTGCAGAGATAACTCTCCTGAGCTTGTTGGAAACCTCCAAGGTCACAGCTACCAGCCCTGTCAGTGCCTGGTAATGACCTTGAAGGACATTTTCATGGAAACTTAAACTGATGGAAAGGGTTTCTGCTGCAGTTCCACCCTTGCCCATACAGCAGTCAGAGATGAAATGTCTCATAACGAGTCAGAAGCTAAATTGGTGCAAAAAAAAAAGAATCACTAAAACATCATAGAATCTCGGACTGGTTTGGATTGGAAGGGACCTTAAAGGCCACCTAGTTCCAACCCCCTGCATGGGCAGGGACACCTCCCACCAGCCCAGGTTGCTCCATGCCCCATCCAACCTGCCCTTCAACACTGCCAGGGATGGGGCAGCCACAGCTTCTCTGGGCAACCTGGGCCAGGGTCTCACCACCCTCACACCAAAGAATTTCCTCCTAACGTCTCACCTCAATCTCTCCTCTTCCAGCTGGAAACTATTCGCCCTCATCCCATCACTCCATGATAAAAAGTCCCTCCACATCTTTCCTGTAGGCTCCTTTCTGTGCTGGAAGGCTGTTGTGAGGTCTAGCTAAGCCAACCCACCAGACACTTAGCTCTGGATTGTCCTAGCCAACTGGTTATCTGTCCCCATCTTCTACCCCACTCTGTCTTTCCTAGGACATAGAAGAGGGGAGATTGAGGTGAGACATGAGACATGAGAAGGAAATTGTTTGCTGCGAGGTTGGTGAGAGCCTGGCCCAGGTTGCCCAGAGAAGCTGTGGCTGCCCCATCCCTGGCAGAGTTGAAGGGCAGGTTGGATGGGGCTTGGAGCAGCCTGGGCTGGTGGGAGGTGTCCCTGCCCATGCAGGGGGTTGGATCTGGATGATCTTGAAGGTCCCTTCCAACCCAAACCATTCTATGATTCTCTGATTCTCCTCCTGGCTTCAGGAGGCCCAGATATTTCCATGGCCTGCAGAAGGGTTTGCTCACCTCAGAGCTCATCTAGTTTTTCTGACTCTACCAGTTGGCCTCACAAGAGATAACATCTCTCCACACACGCCACTGACTTCAAGGAGACCTCGAATGGAGCTGGTTCTGCCCAAGATAACCTGTCACTCCTCCTGTCTTTGTCCTTATCTGTGGGAACAGGGCGTGTGGGGCAGCAGCCTCTCCTGGGTCTCTGGGTTTCCCTCCCTCTTCTGCACCTGAATGGACTCATTGTTTGTGAGGCTTTGTCTGGTGGAGGGGAAGAAGGAGCCCTTCAATGAATTGGGTCAAACAAGTTTTGCAGCTGCTGGCAGGTTAGGAGAGGCCACAAGAAAAGAACCACAGCCCTTTGAAGTCAGGCTGCTCCTTTTCTTTTTCATGGCCTGTTTTTTTTTGGTTTTGAACTTCTGACAGTGAGTGATACCTTATCAGGTGGAGATCAATTCACCCAACAGAAGAACAAAGGCTCTCCAAACACACCACTATCTAAGAGCTCACATTGCAATGACAGATCATGGATGGAAGGATAGGAGGCAGCTCCAGCTAAATCATATTTATAATAAGGACAAACTTTTCCTCTAGGGACTTTCACACTGAAAGCCCCACAAGTACTGGGCAAAAATGAGAGGGCATCTCTCAATTCCTAAGCAAGGAATCTGCCACCAACAGACCTTAGTTTTATCACTGTGTTTAGGTGTCAAGGTGAAGCACCTGGCCATGCTGATGATGTTCAATCCGTCAGAGGTCTGAGGGCTCAAGGTCCACAGCTGGGATATGTGGTTTCCAGGCTTCACTGATGCTAAGGAAGCCACTGTTGACTTGGAAACTCCACACTCATCTTCCCTTGTTAGTCATGGTTTATCTTTCTGGTTTCCTCTTGGTACAAAGAAGGTCCTTGGGCAGCCTGTGGAGTTATGCAGTTTTCTGTTTAACTTAAACAGTCTTGTGAGCAGGGACTAGGTCTTTTCCTTCTAGATAAATGCCTAAGCAATGAGCTGGAAACTCACATGTTCTGTCTGTCTGTCTCTCTCCACCAGTTAATTATTTTATACAAAACAGAGAAAGAAGTTGAACAAGCCCCACTTTAGAATAACTTGCCAGGTGGCTCATCTCCTCAAAGCTGGGAAGGGGTCTTCAAAGTCTCCTCAAGCAAATCCAGATGAGTTCTCTAACCCATGGGTTACTTAGTAAAAAGGCACAGCTTCCCCATGACACTATTTTGCAAGAAAGAATTGGCTTGTATGTTCATCTCCAAGAGGTGGTGCTGCATAGACCCCTGGGAGGAAGGCTGCATCTCCTTGCTGCCTGTTAGAAACCTCCTCCCACTGGCCTCATCATCCTCATGGTCTCTTCATCTCCTCTCAGCCAGCCACTCAGGCCATCCAGCCCTGATCTCAGGATGAGATTTGCCCACTGTTTTTGCTGCAAATTCTCAGGCTCAGCTGAAGAGAACCTTAGTCTGATCTCTAAAGCTCTTTCC
>NW_009953730.1:56747-59919 GCF_000747805.2 Chaetura pelagica
AGCTGTAGCTCATGTAGACCATTTCACTTAGGGCTAAGGATCTTGTACAAATGTGGTGCAGCTCTCCTCCACAACATTTTCATATATGCAAATGAGGCTCTGCAGTCATTTCTTGACACAGGCTGAAGTGTTGGCATCAAAAAGTGAGGATTTTTTCCAAACTACTGCTGGGCCTCCCAATGGACATTTTGGAAATGCCAGGACACTTCCTTGGGGTTTTTCAAGAGACTTTCTGGGATGAATAACAGAACCTGTGGAAAGGTTAGCATCAAAACTGCTGTGAAGCCAGAGCAGCTGTAGGGGACATGTAGCCAGGGGTTCAGTGACACTGAGGCTGTGCAGCTGTCCTACAGATAATGTGAAAGTCTGTCTTGTGAAAAGGTCAAAAAGGCAATTAAAGAGACAAAAGACCAGCCCTTTCCAGTCTTGAAGCAGATGCTCAGCCAAAACATTTGCCTGTAAGATTGGAGTTCCTGAAGGATTATTAACCATTAAGTGTTTTTTATAAGGGACAGGATCATCAAGATAATGAACTGAACGACAAGTATGGTCAGGATTCCTTGGCAAATCGTTCCCATTGGGGTTAGACAAGTGTTTGAAAAGCAAAAAGCTTGGTTATCATTTTACAACCAGAGCCCCTGAGCTAACCCTGCCACATTTAACTAACAGCAGAAGGATTTGTAAGGACTTTCTCCTTTGCAGCTGCCAAAATGTCTGATCTCCCCACCCTGCTCCTCCCAGCACCACCCCGTGCTCCTCAGTTGTCCTGGCACTACAGCAGATCTGCTCTGGGTGAAAAAGCAGGGGTTTGTGGTGGGACCTGGTGCCAAGCAGAGTTTCAAATTACCTACATTTTCAAATCCTTTTACATCTTTTTCTGCAATGAGAAGAGTTCTTTTTTGTTTCCTTTGGATATTTGCTAATCACTAGTCAGGTAGCATAGAATCATAGAATCCCAGGCTGGTTTGGGTTGGAAGGGACCTGAAAGATCATCCAGTTCCAACCCCCTGCATGGGCAGGGACACCTCCCACCAGCCCAGGCTGCTCCAAGCCCCATCCAACCTGCCCTTCCACAATGCCAGGGATGGGGCAGCCACAGCTTCTCAGGGCAACTACTTCCACCATCTCACCACCCTCACAGCAAAGGATTTCCTCCTACTATCTCATCTCAATCTCCCCTCTTTCAGTCTGAAATTGTTCCCTCTTGTCCTCTCCCTCCCTGCCCTTGTCCCAAGTCCCTCCCCAGCTTTCCTGGAGCCCCTTCAGGCACTGGAAGCTGCTCTAAGGTCTCCCTGGAGCCTTCTCTTCTCCAGGCTGAACACCCCAACTCTCCCAGCCTGGCTCCAGAGCAGAGCTGCTCCAGCCCTCCCAGCATCTCTGGGGCCTCCTCTGGACTCTCTCCAACAGCTCCATGTCCTTCTTACACTGGGGGCTCCAGAACTGAACACACTACTACAAGTGGGGTCTCAAGAGAGCTGAGTAAACGGGGAGAATCACCTCCCTTGAGCCCAGTTAAAGAGAACATTTTTTGAGATTTTTATTAGGTAGATATGTGATCAAAGCAGAGATCATGGAATATCCATCACTGGAGATCAGGAATAAAATGCAGATGAAAACTGGGTCAGAAATCACAGGTGACCTTGTCTTGGGCCTTGGGAATGCAGGAGCTGAATAGCCAAAGTCCTTCCAGGCATCATTTTGCTGTGACTCTAGGAGAGACACAAATATTTAGGTCACCATCAAAATGAACAGTGATTTTTCAGAGTCTCTATGTTTTACGTTATAGAACAATGGATGTTGCACATGCATGTGCTGGTTTGTCCCAAATTGTGGAATTTAATGGAAATTAACCACAATGCAGTGTACAAATGAATTATTAATGAATTAATTCAAATTTATTCTCAAGGACTTGAGATTCATGCTCTGGAGAGTAGTTTCTAGAGGGCCACCCTGGTCTGAAGGATGAGAGAAACCAAGAGCAAGGACATGGGTTATTCCTGGCCAGATCTCCCAGGGATGATGCCTAAATAAGTTGGATAAATTAGGAAACCCCAGTTCGTTTAAAACCAGCTTAAACAAAGAAAGTCCTGTTGTTGGTGACCTGACTTGACAGATGCACACAGTAACCAGGAGCAAGATTTTTAGAACCAGTAGGTTTTTCACACCTCATTTTATTTAATTCCTGAAGGATTAAAAAACACCTTGGTGTTTATTTCAATTGCCAATTCTTTTCTGAGTCCTGGATGAAGAAGTCATTGAGCTGAGCTAGCCAAGGAAATGGAAATGAAGTAAATAGTCTCCTTGCATCTATGGAAAAACTGGCTTCTGTCAAAAGGTTCCTCCAGAAACCAGAGCTTCATGTGCTTCATTTTGACTCTGACTGCTCCACTGCTCAGGTAGCATTTGCAAATGTGGTAATTAAGGAAATTTAATAGAGTGTAATAAGGCCAGGACTTTCTAGAAGCTGTAATTCTTTATTTCTAAAGGTGTATGTAATTGAAATTCAAAAAGCTGCTCTAAGGAAAAGTCATTAGAAGAGATGAATTTTGGTCTCCATCCTGCTGGCTCACTACATCTCAGAGGGAAATGGAGATGTCTGATTTGTGTGCAGGGAAGGCTGAAGTCCAGAGGGAAAAATGAAGCTCATTTTGCTCCCTGATCTGGATCTTTGGGCCATCATCTCCCCTGGCCAAGCTCTGGAGCCCTCTAGGAAGGGTGGTTGAACATACCCACCACCATCTCATGGTGTGCTCATCCAGGCAGCTTGGTTGAATGGAGAAGCCAAGAAAGCTGAGGTGAGGAGCAGGAATGGAATGTGTCAGGACCACCTGCATGCAGCCTGAACTTCAAGGCCTCTATTCAGTTGCCTAAATCCAGGTCTCCAAGGACATGTGAGATGCTCTTGGTACTGAGATGGAGTCTGGTGGGCATAGCACAGGAAGCATGTCGTGTTGAAGGCATGGCCTCAAACATCTTGGCTAACACAGAAGACCTTCATTTAGGCAACCCAGAGGCCCATGGGCCTGAGCTACAACCATGCTTCTCTCCACTGAGGTTGGGAGCCATAAGGATCATGAGACTCCAGTTGTTGTACCTGTTCCAGTTCACTTTTCTCCTGGCAGGGCAAACAGTCCTGAAACTTGAAGGACTCCTGGGGCAAAGCAGCTGGATG
>NW_009953732.1:0-231 GCF_000747805.2 Chaetura pelagica
GAGGGTTGGGGGTTGGTCAAGAGGGTTGGGGATCTTTTAAGACCAAGTTGGATGAGGTTTTGTGCAACCTGCTCCTAGTGGGAGGGTTCCCATCTCGTGGGAGAGTTTCCAGCTGATGGCAGGAGGGTTGGAACTGGATGATCTTGAAGGTTCCCTTCCCACCTTGGTGATGATGGTTCCACGTCCTGGCAGGAGGAAGAGGAGGAGCAGCCGCCGCCGGGGCAGCCGCCG
>NW_009953732.1:3488-3967 GCF_000747805.2 Chaetura pelagica
CCCAAACAGCGCCTGGACCCTCAGAGCCCCCCCCAACCACCTCCAGGACCTCCAAAGCCCCCTCAGAGACCCCCTAAACACCTCCACGACCCCCAGAACCCCCTCAGAGACCCTTCCTTTTCTCCCTACCCCCCCAGATCAAAGGCCTGGAGTGGTTGGTGTCCCTCTACAACAACAACCTCAACGGGATCTTGGCTGATGAGATGGGGCTGGGCAAGACCATCCAGACCATCGCGCTCATCACGTACCTGATGGAGCACAAACGCATCAACGGGCCCTTCCTCATCATCGTGCCCCTCTCGTGAGTGGCCCAGGCCCCCAGACCCCACCCAGGGGGGTCCCAGGCCCCCAGCCCACCACCCAGGGGGGTCCCAGGCCCCCAGCTCACCACCCAGGGGGTCCCAGTCCCTCCTCCCAGCACCCAGGGGGGTCCCAAGCCCCCAGACCCCCCCCAGGGGGACCCAGGCCCCCCGCCGACC
>NW_009953732.1:4624-7177 GCF_000747805.2 Chaetura pelagica
ACCAGCCAGAGGGTCCCAGTCCCTCCTCCCACCACCCAGGGGGTCCCGGTCCCTCTTCCCAGCACCCAGGGGGTTCCCAGGCCCCCAGCCCCCCACCCAGGGGGGGTCCCAGGCCCCCATCCCACCGCCCAGGGGGTCCCATTCTCTCCTCCCAGCACCCAGGGGGGGTCCCAGTCCCTCCTCCCAGCACCCAGGGGGTCCCAGTCCCTCCTCCCAGCCCCTCCTGGAGTTTCTCCCGGAGCCCCACGTGGGTTTTCCCCATTTCCCTCTGTCTTTCCCCCAGAACTTTGTCCAACTGGGCCTACGAGTTTGACAAGTGGGCTCCTTCCGTGGTGAAGGTCTCCTACAAGGCAAGTCCTGGTGTCCTCCCTGCCCCTTTTTCCCAGAATTCCCACTTTTCCCCCTCTCCTGCCTCCAACGTTCCCGTTATCCCGAGAAAGCCGCGACGTTCCCGGTGGGTCCAAACCACTCGACTTCTTCCTTCCCTCGCAGCAGGAAGAACCTCCTCCCTGGCACCACACCCACCTCCTCCCTTCCCCACATCCCCTTTCCCATTTCCCCAGCAATTCCCACTTCCTGGAATAACGTTGCTCCTGGAATTCCCTGCCCAGGGCTCCCCGGCCGCTCGACGCGCCTTCGTCCCGCAGCTCCGCAGCGGGAAGTTCAACGTCCTCCTCACCACCTATGAGTACATCATCAAGGACAAGCACATCCTGGCCAAGGTGGGTCTGGAACTTCCCAAGCTTCCCCTACATTCCCTGCTGGAAAAAATCCAACCTCTTTCCCGGGATCTTGCACCTCCTGGGGGGTCAGGAGCTGCTGGGGGGTCGGAGGTGCCACCAATTCTGGAGCCTCCTCCTTGTTCTGGGCCTCGAGCAGCCCCAAAAAGTCTTAGTTTTTCCCTTTTGGATGGAGCAATTCCCAAGAAAATGTCTCTTTTTGGGCACTTTCCTGCAGGATTTTTTTCCCTGGCTGGAGCTGCAGGTCAAACTTTGGGGGTTTCTCCCAGTTTTGCCCCATTCTGGTGATTTTTTTTGTTTCCCTTTGGCAAAAGTTGTGTTGGTCCCGAAACACCAAATCCCAACTCCAGGTTGAAGGGGTTTCCTCTTGGAATTGGCTCCTCTCCTGGGTTGGACCCCAACACCTCAGCTTGAGGGGTCCAAGGGGACCATGTTCTCCCTCAGCTTTGATCCATGAATGGTCCAAACTCTCCAGAAAGAGGGAAAAAATTCCCCAAATCCACCCTGAGTTTGTCACCTTCTCCACGTCCTCCCCAACCCCGTCTCCATCTTGGGACCCCAAATCCTGGTTGGGAGCATCACCTGGAGATCTAGAGCAGGTTCCCACCAGCCCAACCAACCAAGATCTCCCTTGGCCACCTCCAAAGGCCCAGTTGGTTGGATTCTCCAATGGAAGGAGCCCCCAACCCAACCTCAACCCCCCCCAAACCCCCTTTTCCCCTTCCCCCCAGATCCGTTGGAAGTACATGATCGTGGATGAAGGCCACAGGATGAAGAACCACCACTGCAAGCTCACCCAGGTCCTCAACACCCACTACGTGGCCCCAAGACGTCTCCTCCTCACAGGGACCCCTTTGCAGAACAAGCTTCCAGAGCTCTGGGCCCTCCTCAACTTCCTCCTCCCCACCATCTTCAAGAGCTGCAGCACCTTTGAGCAGTGGTTCAACGCCCCCTTCGCCATGACCGGCGAGAAGGTCCAGGACAAAACCTCCCTGGGAGGGTTTGGAGAAGCTGGGAGGAGGGGAAAAGTGTCCTTGGTTTGAGGGGGGGGAAAGTGGGAAAGGTGGAGGTGGGTCCTCCTGGTCTGGAGATGTTGGGGGTCCTGCTGGGGGAGTGGGTTCCCCTGGGAGGGGATTTGGGGTCTTCTGGAGGCTTTTGAAGGACCTTCTGAAGGGCCTTTTCAAGGGCCTTTTGGACAATCTTCTAGAGCCCTTTTTTTGGGGGCCTTTTTGGACCCTCTTGGATGTGTTTCAGATCTCTTTAGATCCAGATCTAGATCTTCTAGGTCTTATTTCTTTGCTCTTTTTTTCAGACCTTTTTTAGATCTTTTCTTTAGACTTTCTGTCCTTCTCTGTCCTTCTCTGTCCTCCTCCTCCTTCTCTCTCCTCCTCCTCCTTCTCTCTCCTTCTCCTCCTTCTCCCTCCTCCTCCTTCCCTCTCCTCCTCCTCCCTCTCTCTCCTCCTCCTTCTCTCTCCTCCTGCTCCTTCTCCCTCCTCCTCCTTCTCTCTCCTCCTCCTCCTTCTTTCTCCTTCTTTTGGACTTTTTTGGGTCCTTCTTAGATCCTCTAGAGCTTTTTTTCTTTCATTCTTTAGATCATTTGGGGTTTCTTTTACATTTTTACTGCTTCTTAGATTTTTTCAGGTTAGATTTTGGGGTTTTGACACCATTTTAAGCTCTTTTTCTACATTTCCAAGCTCCCCTCTCTGAGGGTGAAGCTCCTTGAGGGCTCTGGGAAGTGATTCCACCTGGAGTTGGGAGAAAGGGAAGGACAAACCCCCCCATACCTGCTACAAACCCCCCCAAACCTGCTACA
>NW_009953733.1:0-5066 GCF_000747805.2 Chaetura pelagica
TCCCACAGCAGCCCCCACCTTGTCCCAGCTCCCCGGCTGAGCCCTCTCCTGTGGGAAATGCAGCCCATGGGAAAAATGCAGCCAGGGACTGGCGGCCGGAAGATATCGCGTTGTACGGAAACATAGGAGCACCTCCCCCCTAGATAACCAATAGGGTTTAGTATATGAAGTAAGTAGACAGAAGTGATACTGCTAACTCAGGTTACAATTCAGGACATAAAAAGTACTATTGCGCACTAATAAACGCCATTTTCCATCCACCACATTGGTGTCTGTGTGCTGATGTGCCCAGGGCTATGAGGGGTCGCTGAGCCGCTCCTGAACCAGGTCGCCACTTTTTTAGAAGGGTACAAGTGGTGCCGAAACCCGGGAAAAGCTCGGCATAACCGGGGAAGCCCGGGGGAACCCAGAAAAGCTGGGAAGCCGAAAACTTCAGAGAACTCGCCTGGAGGGCGGGTGAGCGGTGCCCGGGACGGCAGGACCAGCCTGGCGGGGAGGATGCTTCCGGGTCGACAAGGACAATGGAAGCCCTTGCAAATGTCGTATCACAAATACAGAAGCAGTGGGGTATTGATTGCAAGTCTAAAGATTTTACCCTCGCAGTTGCGAGGCTCTTGCAAATCGGGGCCATCGATCATCTGGTGGATATTCTGCACCCTGAGGTTTGGGATAAATACACTAAAGTTTTAACTAACGAGGCCATGACCTCGGGTTGTTGGAAAAAACTTAAGTCGTGGGAAAAAGTTACTGAAGCCCTGCGAAAAGCCTTACAAGAACAGGAGATTGGAAGGCAGCAAAAGACTGTCTATTGGTCACCCCAAAATTGGGAGTCGGGGCTGCCACACAAACTTCACACCCCCCGGGCAATGACGCATCTGCCGAGCTGGGGGACCCGGGGGGAGGCGGGACATCAATGGCCCCTGTATCGGGCCAGGGGGGGACGCCAACGTTCTAGAACTCCCACCAGCACCCCCAGTAACGGAGGGAGGCTTATTACCAACAGCCCCCGTGCTAGAACCCCCGCCGGCTGTGGCCCCCCTGCTCAGCCCCAGCCCCGATCGGCTGGAGGGCGGCGCACCCTCCCGAGCCCCCGACCCCGACCTGCTCATGGAGGAACTGAGGAGAGCCGTATCCTTTTGGAGAGGGTTGGCTGAGGACGCCTGGAACGCTGTGCCGAGACTGGGGTCCACGGAGGTTTCTATCAGACCCCCCCCACCCCCCTTTGCACCCCAAGATGGCGCCGAGGAAAAAGGGGGAGGGCGGGGCGAAGAAGGAGAGAGGCAAGGGGCGGGACTGGGGGGCGGAAAGGGGCGGAAGCAGAGGGCGGAAAGCCAATCAGAGCGGCCAGCTGAAAACATGCCCTTATACGGCAAACACCCTGCTCAGCCGAAGGCGGGGTGAGCCGAGAAGGAGGGGCCGGAGCCTGCCCACCCGCAAGGGGAGGGGACGGGACTGGACCGGTCGAACACTGACACCGGATCAGACCGCAGCGGGGACGAGAGGCTCACAACAGATTCAGACTCAGGGACGGAGGGAAGAGGAATGAATACAGCCAAAAGCCAAAGCATTTCTATCCGCAATAAAAATAAAACAAAAAATAAAAAGGAATTGCAAGGGAAAGAAGTCCCTCTCACTGACTGGAGAGAAATAAAGATTGCATGCGCCGATTTGGTTCCATCATCCACGCTAGTATTCCCGGTCCAGGTGGCGGACGGGGGAGAGAGGGTCTATTCACCAATAAACACTAAGGACATACAAACGATTGTTAAGGCAATTGCGGATAAAGAGCTTAATTCTACCATGGTTTGCACTCTTATAGATAGTGTCTTTGGGGGAGACAATTTGCTCCCATTTGATATAAAAACAAACTTGTAAAATGATCTTTGATGGGGCAGGAATGATTGTTTTTCAACAAGAATGGGAGGACAACTGTGTAAAGCAACTAGCCCAAGTGACCGGGGAGGACCACCCACTACATGGTTCCAGCTTGCCACGGCTGGTGGGTACAGACACAACACTGATCACCCCCTATGCGCAGGCCGTAGGCCTAAGGCCCCATGAAATTATGACAACCACTCATGCGGCCAGAGAAGCCATTCACGCAGCCTCCAGAGTTGTTGCCAAGTCATCACCATGGTCCACAGTTAAGCAAAGTGAAAGTGAGAGCTTCACGCACTTTTTGGATCACCTCCAGGCAGCGGTTGACTCCTTGAGCCTGCCTCCGGAAGCGAAAGGCCCAGTTGTAACAGAATGTTTACGCCAGCAGTGTAATTTGGTAACCAAAGAAATCTTACGGTCACTGCCAGCGGGGTCAAGTCTTGCAGACATGATTAGGCATGTCACGAGGGAAGAGCACCCACCCCCAACCCAGACGGCTAATAACACCACAGTGTGTAATGTGATGGCATGTTTTAGATGTGGTCAGGCGGGCCATGTGGCAGCAGACTGCCCTCGATCAAGGGAACTATCAGCAGCACGCCAAAGCCGATCCAAGGGACTGTGCTGGGCTTGTGGAAAGCAAGGTCACTTTGCCAAGGAATGCAGATCTAAGAAGCAGGGAAACGAGAAGGGGAGAGGGCACCAGGGCCGCGCACAGCCCTCTCCCACTTGGGACATGAGGCAGCCCAGCTATGCCAACCCTGGGCAGGGCGAGATGCCTCCAAGCCCGTTACTTCCTGGAAGGGCGACCAATTTTATAGCCCAACCAATGATTTGGCCAAACCCGTTCCTTTCTCAGGGACAGCAGGAACCACCCCTTGGGGGCGAGACCCCAGGGTGGCCCTGGCAGTAAAGTGTGACAACCCACCAGTGGTGTGGGGGACCTGTTCCCTTTATAATACCTTGAATGGCATCACCATCCATGTTCCCTTTTTGATTGATACAGGAGCAGATGTTACAGTCATTCCAGAAACAACCTGGCCCCCACACTGGAAACTGGAAGACGCCCCCATGGTAGGAGGAGTCGGGGGACTAACACCGGCTCGGAAGAGTGCTCAATTGGTAGCAATTACACTTGACACTGAAAAAGGACCAGACAAAACTATTACCCTCTTTCCATATGTCATGTCAGGAGTTCCACCCCTGTTGGGAAGGGACGCTCTAACCCTTCTGAAAGCCAGAGTGACAAATTTACCATGAGGGCCACTGCCGCACACCCACTTTTACCAATTAGACTGATGTGGAAATCATCCGACCCAGTGTGGGTCGAGCAGTGGCCCCTGTCAAAGCCTTGAATGGATGCTCTCCTTGAGCTAGTCGACCGGGAACTACAACTAGGTCACATAGAGCCTTCCACTAGTCCATGGAACACCCCATAATACCCAAACGTTCTGGCGAAGGGTTTTGTCTCCTTCATGACCTGCGAGAAGTGAACAAGAGAATCCAACCAATGGGCCCTGTCCAAACGCTGCTACCCATGAACTCTATGATACCAGAAGGACAACCTTGTGCCGTCCTTGATATTAAGGACTGTTTCTTTTCAATACCCCTGCATGAGGAGGACAAGGAGCGATTTGCTTTCTCAGTTGTGTTCCCAAACAGCCAACGTCCCAACCTGCGCTTCCAGTGGAAAGTGCTGCCTCAGGGAATGATCAACTCGCCTACCATCTGCCAGATCACAGTGGATCGAGCACTGGCACCAGTACGGTGTAGTGACCCGACGGCGATTATCATTCAATACATGGACGATATCTCGATCGCCGTGCCATCAGGAAATCAGGTGGACCAGTTGGTATCAACAATTTCAGATACTTTGAAAACAAACGGGTTCGAAATCGCAAGCGCAAAAATAAAAAGAGGACCATGTGTAACCTTTTTGGGAGTGGGGATCAACAGTTCTTACATAACACCCCCTCAAATGAAGATCTGTCAGGACATCAGAACACTCCACGACATGCAGCAACTAGTGGGATCCTTACAATGGCTCCGCAACATTGTCCTGATACCTCCTGAAGTCATGCCCCCCCTGCACGATCTCTTGAAAGGAAAGAACCCATGGGAACAAAAAACCTTGACAACAGAAGCAATGAACTCTCTAGATTTTATTGAGCAACAGGTATCATCAAGCACGCTCTCCAGGTGGAACCCAGGTGTTCCACTCGATCTGTATGTACAGTTCACAAAGGGAGGGAGAGTAGGGGCACTGGCCCAAGGGCCACCTGAAAAAGCTCAGCCAATACAATGGATAGTCCTGGGAAAACCGTCACGTGCATTCTCTCCAGGAATCGAGTGCCTTGGTAATCTCATCATGAAAGGCAGAAAGCTCGCCCTAAGACACCTGGGCATCGAACCAGCCAGGATATTCCTACCCTTCCGAAAACAGCTCCCAATGCAATCAGTGGCGATGCTAGAGTACCTTGCTATAGCCCTTGTAGGGTTTGGTGGAGAAGTCCGGTACGCTACAAAACGCCCCTGGACCCAAATGCTGGCGATTGTCAACATCGACCTCCCACAGAAAATCATGGACCGACCCCAACAGGGACCAACGGCCTTCACAGACGCATCCTCAACAACCTCAACCGTGGCGGCAGTATGGCAGTCAGGAGAAGAATGGCACTGCATCAAAATGACCGATTGTGCACTTTCAGTTCAGCAGCTAGAAGTGATGGCCATAGTGCTGGCATGTGGACTGTTTCCACAGGAACACCTCAACATAGTGACTGACTCAATGTTTGCGGCCAAGCTTTGCTTAGCTATGTCAGGACCTGGCGTGTCAACATCTGCAGCAGCCCTGATGTTGGAAGAAGCACTTTTCTCTTGAAAAGGCACCATATTGGTCATCCACATCAACAGCCATAACCCAATCAAAGGGTTTTTTCAAACCAGCAATGACAAAGCAGACACCGCTGCAAAAGGACTGTGGACGCTAAGGGATGCCCGTCAGCTACATGAGTCTCTTCACATCAGAGCCAGAGCTCTAGCGAGGAAATGCGGGATCTCAGTCACTGATGCAAAACACATAGTTGCTACATGCCCCCATTGTCAGAAAACACCATTGTGGTCCAGCGGAGTCAATCCCAGAGGTCTTAAGGCCTCTGAAGTGTGGCAAACAGACTTTACCTCTGGCA